>NW_026045082.1:0-42732 GCF_943734845.2 Anopheles funestus | reverse complement strand
AAAAAAAAAAATTCCAAAAATTTTGAAAATTTTCCCCCCCTCCCCCCTTAGCTTTTTTTGAGTAATTTTGCAAAAAAAAATAAATTGATTTTTTTTATTGCCAATTGATTGAAATACGTTTCTTTTCACTCAAATAATGCTTTAAATACAAAAAAGACCAAAAAAAAAATTCTAAAAATTTTGAAAATTTTCCCCCCTCCCTCCTTAGCTTTTTTTGAGTAATTTTGCAAAAAAATAAATTGATTTTTTTTTATTGCCAATTGATTGAAATACGTTTCTTTTCACTCAAATAATGCTTTAAATACAAAAAAGACCAAAAAAAAAAATTCCAAAAATTTTGAAAATTTTCCCCCCCTCCCCCCTTAGCTTTTTTTGAGTAATTTTGCAAAAAAAATAAATTGATTTTTTTTATTGCCAATTGATTGAAATACGTTTCTTTTCACTCAAATAATGCTTTAAATACAAAAAAGACCAAAAAAAAAATTCTAAAAATTTTGAAAATTTTCCCCCCCTCCCCCCTTAGCTTTTTTTGAGTAATTTTGCAAAAAAAATAAATTGATTTTTTTTATTGCCAATTGATTGAAATACGTTTCTTTTCACTCAAATAATGCTTTAAATACAAAAAAGACCAAAAAAAAAATTCCAAAAATTTTGAAAATTTTCCCCCCCTCCCCCCTTAGCTTTTTTTGAGTAATTTTGCAAAAAAAAAATAAATTGATTTTTTTAATTCCAATTGATTGAAATACGTTTCTTTTCACTCAAATAATGCTTTAAATACAAAAAAGACCAAAAAAAAATTCTAAAAATTTTGAAAATTTTCCCCTACTCCCCCCTTAGCTTTTTTTGAGTAATTTTGCAAAAAAAAATAAATAAATATTTTTTAATTCCGATTGATTGAAATACGTTTCTTTTCACTCAAATAATGCTTTAAATACAAAAAGACCAAAAAAAAATTCTTAAAATTTTGAAAATTTTCCCCTACTCCCTCCTTAGATTTTTTTGAGTAATTTTGCAAAAAAAAATAAATTGATTTTTTTTATTGCCAATTGATTGAAATACGTTTCTTTTCACTCAAATAATGCTTTAAATACAAAAAAGACCAAAAAAAAAAATTCCAAAAATTTTGAAAATTTTCCCCCCCTCCCCCCTTAGCTTTTTTTGAGTAATTTTGCAAAAAAATAAATTGATTTTTTTTTAATTCCAATTGATTGAAATACGTTTCTTTTCACTCAAATAATGCTTTAAATACAAAAAAGCCCAAAAAAAAAAATTCTAAAAATTTTGAAAATTTTCCCCTACTCCCCCCTTAGCTTTATTGAGTTATTTTGCAAAAAAAAAATAAATTGATTTTTTTTAATTCCAATTGATTGAAATACGTTTCTTTTCACTCAAATAATGCTTTAAATACAAAAAAGACCAAAAAAAAAAATTCCAAAAATTTTGAAAATTTTCCCCTACTCCCCCCTTAGCTTTTTTTGAGTTATTTTGCAAAAAAAAAAATAAATTGATTTTTTTAAATTCCAATTGATTGAAATACGTTTCTTTTCACTCAAATAATGCTTTAAATACAAAAAAGACCAAAAAAAAAAAATTCTAAAAATTTTGAAAATTTTCCCCTACTCCCCCCCTTAGCTTTTTTTGAGTAATTTTGCAAAAAAAAAAAATTGATTTTTTTTAATTCTAATTGATTGAAATACGTTTCTTTTCACTCAAGTAATGCTTTAAATACAAAAAGACCAAAACAAAAATTCTTAAAATTTTGAAAATTTTCCCCTACTCCCTCCTTAGCTGTTTTTGAGTAATTTTGCAAAAAAAAAAATAAATTGATTTTTTTTATTGCCAATTGATTGAAATACGTTTCTTTTCACTCAAATAATGCTTTAAATACAAAAAAGATCAAAAAAAAAAAATTCCAAAAATTTTGAAAATTTTCCCCCCCTCCCCCCTTAGCTTTTTTTGAGTAATTTTGCAAAAAAAAATTAATTGATTTTTTTTAATTCCAATTGATTGAAATACGTTTCTTTTCACTCAAATAATGCTTTAAATACAAAAAGACCAAAAAAAAATTCTTAAAATTTTGAAAATTTTCCCCCCCTCCCCCCTTAGCTTTTTTTGAGTAATTTTGCAAAAAAAAATAAATTGATTTTTTTTATTGCCAATTGATTGAAATACGTTTCTTTTCACTCAAATAATGCTTTAAATACAAAAAAGACCAAAAAAAAAAATTCCAAAAATTTTGAAATTTAGCTTTTTTTGAGTAATTTTGCAAAAAAAATAAATTGATTTTTTTTATTGCCAATTGATTGAAATACGTTTCTTTTCACTCAAATAATGCTTTAAATACAAAAAAGACCAAAAAAAAAAATTCCAAAAATTTTGAAAATTTTCCCCCCCTCCCCCCCTTAGCTTTTTTTGAGTAATTTTGCAAAAAAAATAAATTGATTTTTTTTAATTCCAATTGATTGAAATACGTTTCTTTTCACTCAAATAATGCTTTAAATACAAAAAAGACCAAAAAAAAAATTCTAAAAATTTTGAAAATTTTCCCCCCCCCTCCCCCCTTAGCTTTTTTTGAGTAATTTTGCAAAAAAAAATAAATTGATTTTTTTTATTGCCAATTGATTGAAATACGTTTCTTTTCACTCAAATAATGCTTTAAATACAAAAAAGACCAAAAAAAAAATCCAAAAATTTTGAAAATTTTCCCCCCCTCCCCCCCTTAGCTTTTTTTGAGTAATTTTGCAAAAAAAAATAAATTGATTTTTTTTAATTCCAATTGATTGAAATACGTTTCTTTTCACTCAAATAATGCTTTAAATACAAAAAAGACCAAAAAAAAAATTCTAAAAATTTTGAAAATTTTCCCCCCCTCCCCCCTTAGCTTTTTTTGAGTAATTTTGCAAAAAAAAATGAATTGATTTTTTTTATTGCCAATTGATTGAAATACGTTTCTTTTCACTCAAATAATGCTTTAAATACAAAAAAGACCAAAAAAAAAAAATTCCAAAAATTTTGAAAATTTTCCCCCCCTCCCCCCTTAGCTTTTTTTGAGTAATTTTGCAAAAAAAAAATAAATTGATTTTTTTTTAATTCCAATTGATTGAAATACGTTTCTTTTCACTCAAATAATGCTTTAAATACAAAAAAGACCAAAAAAAAAAAAATTCTAAAAATTTTGAAAATTTTCCCCCCCTCCCCCCTTAGCTTTTTTTGAGTAATTTTGCAAAAAAAAAATAAATTGATTTTTTTTATTGCCAATTGATTGAAATACGTTTCTTTTCACTCAAATAATGCTTTAAATACAAAAAAGACCAAAAAAAAAAAATTCTTAAAATTTTGAAAATTTTCCCCTACTCCCCCCTTAGCTTTTTTTGAGTTATTTTGCAAAAAAAAAAAAATAAATTGATTTTTTTAATTCCAATTGATTGAAATACGTTTCTTTTCACTCAAATAATGCTTTAAATACAAAAAAGACCAAAAAAAAAATTCTAAAAATTTTGAAAATTTTCCCCCCCTCCCCCCTTAGCTTTTTTTGAGTAATTTTGCAAAAAAAAATAAATTGATTGTTTTTATTGCCAATTGATTGAAATACGTTTCTTTTCACTCAAATAATGCTTTAAATACAAAAAAGACCAAAAAAAAAAAATTCCAAAAATTTTGAAAATTTTCCCCTACTCCCCCCTTAGCTTTTTTTGAGTAATTTTGCAAAAAAAAAATAAATTGATTTTTTTTAATTCCAATTGATTGAAATACGTTTCTTTTCACTCAAATAATGCTTTAAATACAAAAAAGACCAAAAAAAAAATTCTAAAAATTTTGAAAATTTTCCCCCCCCTCCCCCCCTTAGCTTTTTTGAGTAATTTTGCAAAAAAAAATAAATTGATTTTTTTTATTGCCAATTGATTGAAATACGTTTCTTTTCACTCAAATAATGCTTTAAATACAAAAAAGACCAAAAAAAAATTCTAAAAATTTTGAAAATTTTCCCCTACTCCCCCCTTAGCTTTTTTTGAGTAATTTTGCAAAAAAAAATAAATAAATATTTTTTAATTCCAATTGATTGAAATACGTTTCTTTTCACTCAAATAATGCTTTAAATACAAAAAGACCAAAAAAAAAATTCTTAGAATTTTGAAAATTTTCCCCTACTCCCTCCTTAGATTTTTTTTGAGTAATTTTGCAAAAAAAAATAAATTGATTTTTTTTATTGCCAATTGATTGAAATACGTTTCTTTTCACTCAAATAATGCTTTAAATACAAAAAAGACCAAAAAAAAAAATTCCAAAAATTTTGAAAATTTTCCCCTCCTCCCCCCTTAGCTTTTTTTGAGTAATTTTGCAAAAAAAATAAATTGATTTTTTTTAATTCCAATTGATTGAAATACGTTTCTTTTCACTCAAATAATGCTTTAAATACAAAAAAGACCAAAAAAAAAATTCCACAAATTTTGAAAATTTTCCTTTACTCCCCCCTTAGCTTTTTTTGAGTTATTTTGCAAAAAAAAAAATAAATTGATTTTTTTTAATTCCAATTGATTGAAATACGTTTCTTTTCACTCAAATAATGCTTTAAATACAAAAAAGACCAAAAAAAAAATTCCAAAAATTTTGAAAATTTTCCCCTACTCCCCCCTTAGCTTTTTTTGAGTTATTTTGCAAAAAAAAAAATAAATTGATTTTTTTTAATTCCAATTGATTGAAATACGTTTCTTTTCACTCAAATAATGCTTTAAATACAAAAAAGACCAAAAAAAAAATTCTAAAAATGTTGAAAATTTTCCCCCTACTCCCCCCTTAGCTTTTTTTGAGTAATTTTGCAAAAAAAAATAAATTGATTTTTTTTAATTCCAATTGATTGAAATACGTTTCTTTTCACTCAAATAATGCTTTAAATACAAAAAAGACCAAAAAAAAAATCCAAAAATTTTGAAAAATTTCCCCTACTCCCCCCCTTAGCTTTTTTTGAGTAATTTTGCAAAAAAAAATAAATTGATTTTTTTTAATTCCAATTGATTGAAATACGTTTCTTTTCACTCAAATAATGCTTTAAATACAAAAAAGACCAAAAAAAAATTCTAAAAATTTTGAAAATTTTCCCCCCCTCCCCCCTTAGCTTTTTTTGAGTAATTTTGCAAAAAAAAATAAATTGATTTTTTTAATGCCAATTGATTGAAATACGTTTCTTTTCACTCAAATAATGCTTTAAATACAAAAAAGACCAAAAAAAAAATTCCAAAAATTTTGAAAATTTTCCCCCCCTCCCCCCTTAGCTTTTTTTGAGTAATTTTGCAAAAAAAAATAAATTGATTTTTTTTAATTCCAATTGATTGAAATACGTTTCTTTTCACTCAAATAATGCTTTAAAATACAAAAAAGACCAAAAAAAAAATTCTAAAAATTTTGAACATTTTCCCCCCCTCCCCCCTTAGCTTTTTTTGAGTAATTTTGCAAAAAAAAATAAATTGATTTTTTTTATTGCCAATTGATTGAAATACGTTTCTTTTCACTCAAATAATGCTTTAAATACAAAAAAGACCAAAAAAAAAATTCCAAAAATTTTGAAAATTTTCCCCCCCTCCCCCTTAGCTTTTTTTGAGTAATTTTGCAAAAAAAAAAATAAATTGATTTTTTTTAATTCCAATTGATTGAAATACGTTTCTTTTCACTCAAATAATGCTTTAAATACAAAAAAGACCAAAAAAAAAAAATTCTAAAAAATTTTGAAAATTTTCCCCCCCTCCCCCCTTAGCTTTTTTTGAGTAATTTTGCAAAAAAAAATAAATTGATTTTTTTTAATTCCAATTTGTTTGAAATACGTTTCTTTTCACTCAAATAATGCTTTAAATACAAAAAAGACCAAAAAAAAAATTCTTAAAATTTTGAAAATTTTCCCCTACTCCCCCCCTTAGCTTTTTTTGAGTTATTTTGCAAAAAAAAAATAAATTGATTTTTTTTAATTCCAATTGATTGAAATACGTTTCTTTTCACTCAAATAATGCTTTAAATACAAAAAAGACCAAAAAAAAAATTCTTAAAATTTTGAAAATTTTCCCCTACTACCCCCTTAGCTTTTTTTGAGTTATTTTGCAAAAAAAAAAAATAAATTGGTTTATTTTAATTCCAATTGATTGAAATACGTTTCTTTTCACTCAAATAATGCTTTAAATACAAAAAAGACCAAAAAAAAAAAAATTCTAAAAATTTTGAAAATTTTCCCCTACTCCCCCCTTAGCTTTTTTTGAGTAATTTTGCAAAAAAAAATAAATTGATTTTTTTTAATTCCAATTGATTGAAAATACGTTTCTTTTCACTCAAATAATGCTTTAAATACAAAAAAGACCAAAAAAAAAATTCCAAAAATTTTGAAAATTTTCCCCCCCTCCCCCCTTAGCTTTTTTTGAGTAATTTTGCAAAAAAAAAATAAATTGATTTTTTTTAATTCCAATTGATTGAAATACGTTTCTTTTCACTCAAATAATGCTTTAAATACAAAAAAGACCAAAAAAAAAAATTCTAAAAATTTTGAAAATTTTCCCCCCCTCCCCCCTTAGCTTTTTTTGAGTAATTTTGCAAAAAAAAAATAAATTGATTTTTTTTTATTGCCAATTGATTGAAATACGTTTCTTTTCACTCAAATAATGCTTTAAATACAAAAAAGACCAAAAAAAAAATTCCAAAAATTTTGAAAATTTTCCCCCCCTCCCCCCTTAGCTTTTTTTGAGTAATTTTGCAAAAAAAAAATAAATTGATTTTTTTTAATGCCAATTGATTGAAATACGTTTCTTTTCACTCAAATAATGCTTTAAATACAAAAAAGACCAAAAAAAAAATTCTAAAAATTTTGAAAATTTTCCCCCCCTCCCCCCTTAGCTTTTTTTGAGTAATTTTTGCAAAAAAAAAATAAAATTTTTTTTTAATGCCAATTGATTGAAATACGTTTTCTTTTCACTCAAATAATGCTTTAAATACAAAAAAGACCAAAAAAAAAAAATTCCAAAAATTTTGAAAATTTTCCCTCCCTCCCCCCCTTAGCTTTTTTTGAGTAATTTTGCAAAAAAAAAAATAAATTGATTTTTTTTAATGCCAATTGATTGAAATACGTTTCTTTTCACTCAAATAATGCTTTAAATACAAAAAAGACCAAAAAAAAATTCTAAAAATTTTTGAAAATTTTCCCCCCCTCCCCCCTTAGCTTTTTTTGAGTAATTTTGCAAAAAAAAATTAATTGATTTTTTTTTAATGCCAATTGATTGAAATACGTTTCTTTTCACTCAAATAATGCTTTAAATACAAAAAAACACCAAAAAAAAAAATTCCAAAAATTTTGAAAATTTTCCCCCCCTCCCCCCTTAGCTTTTTTTGAGTAATTTTGCAAAAAAAAATAAATTGATTTTTTTTAATTCCAATTGATTGAAATACGTTTCTTTTCACTCAAATAATGCTTTAAATACAAAAAAGACCAAAAAAAAATTCTTAAAATTTTGAAAATTTTCCCCTACTCCCCCCTTAGCTTTTTTTGAGTTATTTTGCAAAAAAAAAATAAATTGTTTTTTTTTTAATTCCAATTGATTGAAATACGTTTCTTTTCACTCAAATAATGCTTTAAATACAAAAAAGACCAAAAAAAAAATTCTTAAAATTTTGAAAATTTTCCCCTACTCCCCACTTAGCTTTTTTTGAGTAATTTTGCAAAAAAAAATAAATTGATTTTTTTTAATTCCAATTGATTGAAATACGTTTCTTTTCACTCAAATAATGCTTTAAATACAAAAAAGACCAAAAAAAAAATTCCAAAAATTTTGAAAATTTTCCCCTACTCCCCCCTTAGCTTTTTTTGAGTAATTTTGCAAAAAAAAATAAATTGATTTTTTTTAATTCCAATTGATTGAAATACGTTTCTTTTCACTCAAATAATGCTTTAAATACAAAAAAGACCAAAAAAAAATTCTAAAAATTTTGAAAATTTTCCCCCCCCTCCCCCCTTAGCTTTTTTTGAGTAATTTTGCAAAAAAAATAAATTGATTTTTTTTATTGCCAATTGATTGTACGTTTCTTTTCACTCAAATAATGCTTTAAATACAAAAAAGACCAAAAAAAAAATTCTAAAAATTTTGAAAATTTTCCCCCCCTCCCCCCTTAGCTTTTTTTGAGTAATTTTGCAAAAAAAAATAAATTGATTTTTTTTATTGCCAATTGATTGAAATACGTTTCTTTTCACTCAAATAATGCTTTAAATACAAAAAAGACCAAAAAAAAAATTCCAAAAATTTTGAAAATTTTCCCTCCCTCCCCCCTTAGCTTTTTTTGAGTAATTTTGCAAAAAAAAAATAAATTGATTTTTTTTAATTCCAATTGATTGAAATACGTTTCTTTTCACTCAAATAATGCTTTAAATACAAAAAAGACCAAAAAAAAAATTCTAAAAATTTTGAAAATTTTCCCCTACTCCCCCCTAAGCTTTTTTTGAGTAATTTTGCAAAAAAAAATAAATAAATATTTTTTAATTCCAATTGATTGAAATACGTTTCTTTTCACTCAAATAATGCTTTAAATACAAAAAAGACCAAAAAAAAAATTCCAAAAATTTTGAAAATTTCCCCCCCCTCCCCCCTTAGCTTTTTTTGAGTAATTTTGCAAAAAAAAATAAATTGATTTTTTTTAATTCCAATTGATTGAAATACGTTTCTTTTCACTCAAATAATGCTTTAAATACAAAAAAGACCAAAAAAAAAATTCTAAAAATTTTGAAAATTTTCCCCCCCTCCCCCCTTAGCTTTTTTTGAGTAATCCCTTAGCTTTTTTTGAGTAATTTTGCAAAAAAAAATAAATTGATTTTTTTAATGCCAATTGATTGAAATACGTTTCTTTTCACTCAAATAATGCTTTAAATACAAAAAAGACCAAAAAAAAAATTCTAAAAATTTTGAAAATTTTCCCCCCCTCCCCCCTTAGCTTTTTTTTGAGTAATTTTGCAAAAAAAAATAAATTGATTTTTTTTAATTCCAATTGATTGAAATACGTTTCTTTTCACTCAAATAATGCTTTAAATACAAAAAAGACCAAAAAAAAAAATTCCAAAAATTTTGAAAATTTTCCCCCCCTCCCCCCTTAGCTTTTTTTGAGTAATTTTGCAAAAAAAAATAAATTGATTTTTTTTATTGCCAATTGATTGAAATACGTTTCTTTTCACTCAAATAATGCTTTAAATACAAAAAAGACCAAAAAAAAAATTCCAAAAATTTTGAAAATTTTCCCCCCCTCCCCCCTTAGCTTTTTTTGAGTAATTTTGCAAAAAAAAAATAAATTTATTTTTTTTAATTCCAATTGATTGAAATACGTTTCTTTTCACTCAAATAATGCTTTAAATACAAGAAAGACCAAAAAAAAAAAAATTCCAAAAATTTTGAAAATTTTCCCCCCCTCCCCCTTAGCTTTTTTTGAGTAATTTTGCAAAAAAAAATAAATTGATTTTTTTTAATTCCAATTGATTGAAATACGTTTCTTTTCACTCAAATAATGCTTTAAATACAAAAAAGACCAAAAAAAAAATTCTAAAAATTTTGAAAATTTTCCCCCCCTCCCCCCTTAGCTTTTTTTGAGTAATTTTGCAAAAAAAAAATAAATTGATTTTTTTTATTGCCAATTGATTGAAATACGTTTCTTTTCACTCAAATAATGCTTTAAATACAAAAAAGACCAAAAAAAAAAATTCCAAAAATTTTGAAAATTTTCCCCCCCTCCCCCCTTAGCTTTTTTTGAGTAATTTTGCAAAAAAAAATAAATTGATTTTTTTTATTGCCAATTGATTGAAATACGTTTCTTTTCACTCAAATAATGCTTTAAATACAAAAAAGACCAAAAAAAAAATTCCAAAAATTTTGAAAATTTTCCCCCCCTCCCCCCTTAGCTTTTTTTGAGTAATTTTGCAAAAAAAAAATAAATTGATTTTTTTTATTGCCAATTGATTGAAATACGTTTCTTTTCACTCAAATAATGCTTTAAATACAAAAAAGACCAAAAAAAATTCCAAAAATTTTGAAAATTTTCCCCCCCTCCCCCCTTAGCTTTTTTTGAGTAATTTTGCAAAAAAAAAATAAATTGATTTTTTTTATTGCCAATTGATTGAAATACGTTTCTTTTCACTCAAATAATGCTTTAAATACAAAAAAGACCAAAAAAAAATTCCAAAAATTTTGAAAATTTTCCCCCCCTCCCCCCTTAGCTTTTTTTGAGTAATTTTGCAAAAAAAAATAAATTGATTTTTTTTAATTCCAATTGATTGAAATACGTTTCTTTTCACTCAAATAATGCTTTAAATACAAAAAAGACCAAAAAAAATTCCAAAAATTTTGAAAATTTTCCCCCCCTCCCCCCTTAGCTTTTTTTGAGTAATTTTGCAAAAAAAAATAAATTGATTTTTTTTAATTCCAATTGATTGAAATACGTTTCTTTTCACTCAAATAATGCTTTAAATACAAAAAAGACCAAAAAAAAATTCTTAAAATTTTGAAAATTTTCCCCTACTCCCCCCTTAGCTTTTTTTGAGTAATTTTGCAAAAAAAAATAAATAAATATTTTTTAATTCCAATTGATTGAAATACGTTTCTTTTCACTCAAATAATGCTTTAAATACAAAAAGACCAAAAAAAAAAAATTCCAAAAATTTTGAAAATTTTTCCCCCCTCCCCCCTTAGCTTTTTTTGAGTAATTTTGCAAAAAAAAATAAATTGATTTTTTTATTGCCAATTGATTGAAATACGTTTTCTTTTCACTCAAATAATGCTTTAAATACAAAAAAGACCAAAAAAAAAAATTCCAAAAATTTTGAAAATTTTCCCCCCCTCCCCCCTTAGCTTTTTTTGAGTAATTTTGCAAAAAAAAAATAAATTGATTTTTTTTATTGCCAATTGATTGAAATACGTTTCTTTTCACTCAAATAATGCTTTAAATACAAAAAAGACCAAAAAAAAATTCCAAAAATTTTGAAAATTTTCCCCCCCTCCCCCCTTAGCTTTTTTTGAGTAATTTTGCAAAAAAAAATAAATTGATTTTTTTTAATTCCAATTGATTGAAATACGTTTCTTTTCACTCAAATAATGCTTTAAATACAAAAAAGACAAAAAAAAAATTCTAAAAATTTTGAAAATTTTCCCCCCCTCCCCCCTTAGCTTTTTTTGAGTAATTTTGCAAAAAAAATAAATTGATTTTTTTTATTGCCAATTGATTGAAATACGTTTCTTTTCACTCAAATAATGCTTTAAATACAAAAAAGACCAAAAAAAAATTCCAAAAATTTTGAAAATTTTCCCCCCCTACCCCCTTAGCTTTTTTTGAGTAATTTTGCAAAAAAAAATAAATTGATTTTTTTTAATTCCAATTGATTGAAATACGTTTCTTTTCACTCAAATAATGCTTTAAATACAAAAAAGACCAAAAAAAAATTCTAAAAATTTTGAAAATTTTCCCCCCTTCCCCCCTTAGCTTTTTTTGAGTAATTTTGCAAAAAAAAATAAATTGATTTTTTTTATTGCCAATTGATTGAAATACGTTTCTTTTCACTCAAATAATGCTTTAAATACAAAAAAGACCAAAAAAAAAATTCCACAAATTTTGAAAATTTTCCCCCCCTCCCCCCTTAGCTTTTTTTGAGTAATTTTGCAAAAAAAAATAAATTGATTTTTTTTAATTCCAATTGATTGAAATACGTTTCTTTTCACTCAAATAATGCTTTAAATACAAAAAAGACCAAAAAAAAATTCTAAAAATTTTGAAAATTTTCCCCCCCTCCCCCCTTAGCTTTTTTTGAGTAATTTTGCAAAAAAAAATAAATTGATTTTTTTTATTGCCAATTGATTGAAATACGTTTCTTTTCACTCAAATAATGCTTTAAATACAAAAAAGACCAAAAAAAAAAAAATTCCAAAAATTTTGAAAATTTCCCCCCCCTCCCCCCTTAGCTTTTTTTGAGTAATTTTGCAAAAAAAAATAAATTGATTTTTTTTATTGCCAATTGATTGAAATACGTTTCTTTTCACTCAAATAATGCTTTAAATACAAAAAAGACCAAAAAAAAATTCCAAAAATTTTGAAAATTTTCCCCCCCTCCCCCCTTAGCTTTTTTTGAGTAATTTTGCAAAAAAAAATAAATTGATTTTTTTTAATTCCAATTGATTGAAATACGTTTCTTTTCACTCAAATAATGCTTTAAATACAAAAAAGACCAAAAAAAAATTCTAAAAATTTTGAAAATTTTCCCCCCCTCCCCCCTTAGCTTTTTTTGAGTAATTTTGCAAAAAAAAATAAATTGATTTTTTTTATTGCCAATTGATTGAAATACGTTTCTTTTCACTCAAATAATGCTTTAAATACAAAAAAGACCAAAAAAAAAAATTCCAAAAATTTTGAAAATTTTCCCCCCCTCCCCCCTTAGCTTTTTTTGAGTAATTTTGCAAAAAAAAAAATAAATTGATTTTTTTTATTGCCAATTGATTGAAATACGTTTCTTTTCACTCAAATAATGCTTTAAATACAAAAAAGACCAAAAAAAAAAATTCCAAAAATTTTGAAAATTTTCCCCCCCTCCCCCCTTAGCTTTTTTTGAGTAATTTTGCAAAAAAAAATAAATTGATTTTTTTTATTGCCAATTGATTGAAATACGTTTCTTTTCACTCAAATAATGCTTTAAATACAAAAAAGACCAAAAAAAAAATTCTTAAAATTTTGAAAATTTTCCCCTACTCCCTCCTTAGATTTTTTTGAGTAATTTTGCAAAAAAAAAATAAATTGATTTTTTTTATTGCCAATTGATTGAAATACGTTTCTTTTCACTCAAATAATGCTTTAAATACAAAAAAGACCAAAAAAAAAAATTCCAAACATTTTGAAAATTTTCCCCCCCTCCCCCCTTAGCTTTTTTTGAGTAATTTTGCAAAAAAAAATAAATTGATTTTTTTTATTGCCAATTGATTGAAATACGTTTCTTTTCACTCAAATAATGCTTTTTATACAAAAAAGACCAAAAAAAAAATTCTTAAAATTTTGAAAATTTTCCCCTACTCCCTCCTTAGATTTTTTTGAGTAATTTTGCAAAAAAAAATAAATTGATTTTTTTTTATTGCCAATTGATTGAAATACGTTTCTTTTCACTCAAATAATGCTTTAAATACAAAAAAGACCAAAAAAAAATTCTAAAAATTTTGAAAATTTTCCCCCCCTCCCCCCTTAGCTTTTTTTGAGTAATTTTGCAAAAAAAAATTCATTGATTTTTTTTTATTGCCAATTGATTGAAATACGTTTCTTTTCACTCAAATAATGCTTTAAATACAAAAAAGACCAAAAAAAAAATTCCAAAAATTTTGAAAATTTTCCCCCCCTCCCCCCTTAGCTTTTTTTGAGTAATTTTGCAAAAAAAAAATAAATTGATTTTTTTTAATTCCAATTGATTGAAATACGTTTCTTTTCACTCAAATAATGCTTTAAATACAAAAAAGACCAAAAAAAAATTCTTAAAATTTTGAAAATTTTCCCCTACTCCCCCCTTAGCTTTTTTTGAGTAATTTTGCAAAAAAAAAAATAAATTGATTTTTTTTAATTCCAATTGA
This sequence comes from Anopheles funestus, assembly GCF_943734845.2. Taxonomy (NCBI): domain Eukaryota; kingdom Metazoa; phylum Arthropoda; class Insecta; order Diptera; family Culicidae; genus Anopheles; species Anopheles funestus. Next base: position 29,131 of record NW_026045082.1, on the reverse strand, counting down.
TTGAAATACGTTTCTTTTCACTCAAATAATGCTTTAAATACAAAAAAGACAAAAAAAAAATTCCAAAAATTTTGAAAATTTTCCCCCCCTCCCCCCTTAGCTTTTTTTGAGTAATTTTGCAAAAAAAAATAAATTGATTTTTTTTATTGCCAATTGATTGAAATACGTTTCTTTTCACTCAAATAATGCTTTAAATACAAAAAAGACCAAAAAAAAAAAATTCTTAAAATTTTGAAAATTTTTCCCTACTCCCTCCTTAGATTTTTTTGAGTAATTTTGCAAAAAAAAAATAAATTGATTTTTTTTATTGCCAATTGATTGAAATACGTTTCTTTTCACTCAAATAATGCTTTAAATACAAAAAAGACCAAAAAAAAACATTCCAAAAATTTTGATAATTTTCCCCCCCTCCCCCCTTAGCTTTTTTTGAGTAATTTTGCAAAAAAAAATAAATTGATTTTTTTTATTGCCAATTGATTGAAATACGTTTCTTTTCACTCAAATAATGCTTTAAATACAAAAAAGACCAAAAAAAAAAATTCTTAAAATTTTGAAAATTTTCCCCTACTCCCTCCTTAGATTTTTTTGAGTAATTTTGCAAAAAAAAATAAATTGATTTTTTTTATTGCCAATTGATTGAAATACGTTTCTTTTCACTCAAATAATGCTTTAAATACAAAAAAGACCAAAAAAAAATTCTAAAAATTTTGAAAATTTTCCCCCCCTCCCCCCTTAGCTTTTTTTGAGTAATTTTGCAAAAAAAAATAAATTGATTTTTTTTATTGCCAATTGATTGAAATACGTTTCTTTTCACTCAAATAATGCTTTAAATACAAAAAAGACCAAAAAAAAAATTCTAAAAATTTTGAAAATTTTCCCCTACTCCCTCCTTAGAGTTTTTTGAGTAATTTTGCAAAAAAAAATAAATTGATTTTTTTTATTGCCAATTAATTGAAATACGTTTCTTTTCACTCAAATAATGCTTTAAATACAAAAAAGACCAAAAAAAAAATTCTAAAAAATTTGAAAATTTTCCCCCCCTCCCCCCTTAGCTTTTTTTGAGTAATTTTGCAAAAAAAAATAAATTGATTTTTTTTAATTCCAATTGATTGAAATACGTTTCTTTTCACTCAAATAATGCTTTAAATACAAAAAAGACCAAAAAAAAAATTCTAAAAATTTTGAAAATTTTCCCCTACTCCCCCCTTAGCTTTTTTTGAGTAATTTTGCAAAAAAAAATAAATAAATATTTTTTAATTCCAATTGATTGAAATACGTTTCTTTTCACTCAAATAATGCTTTAAATACAAAAAAGACCAAAAAAAAAAATCCAAAAATTTTGAAAATTTTCCCCCCCTCCCCCCTTAGCTTTTTTTGAGTAATTTTGCAAAAAAAAATAAATTGAATTTTTTATTGCCAATTGATTGAAATACGTTTCTTTTCACTCAAATAATGCTTTAAATACAAAAAAGACCAAAAAAAAAATTCTAAAAATTTTGAAAATTTTCCCCCCCTCCCCCCTTAGCTTTTTTTGAGTAATTTTGCAAAAAAAAATAAATTGATTTTTTTAATGCCAATTGATTGAAATACGTTTCTTTTCACTCAAATAATGCTTTAAATACAAAAAAGACCAAAAAAAAAATTCTTAAAATTTTGAAAATTTTCCCCTACTCCCTCCTTAGATTTTTTTGAGTAATTTTGCAAAAAAAAAATAAATTGATTTTTTTTATTGCCAATTGATTGAAATACGTTTCTTTTCACTCAAATAATGCTTTAAATACAAAAAAGACCAAAAAAAAAAAAATTCCAAAAATTTTGAAAATTTTCCCCCCCTCCCCCCTTAGCTTTTTTTGAGTTATTTTGCAAAAAAAAAAAAAGATTTTTTTTAATTCCAATTGATTGAAATACGTTTCTTTTCACTCAATAAATGCTTTAAATACAAAAAAGACCAAAAAAAAAAATTCCAAAAATTTTGAAAATTTTCCCCTGCTCCCCCCTTAGCTTTTTTTGAGTTATTTTGCAAAAAAAAAAAATAAATTGATTTTTTTTAATTCCAATTGATTGAAATACGTTTCTTTTCACTCAAATAATGCTTTAAATACAAAAAAGACCAAAAAAAAAAAATTCCAAAAATTTTGAAAATTTTCCCCCCCTCCCCCCTTAGCTTTTTTTGAGTAATTTTGCAAAAAAAAATAAATTGATTTTTTTATTGCCAATTGATTGAAATACGTTTCTTTTCACTCAAATAATGCTTTAAATACAAAAAAGACCAAAAAAAAAATTCTAAAAATTTTGAAAATTTTCCCCCCCTCCCCCCTTAGCTTTTTTTGAGTAATTTTGCAAAAAAAAATAAATTGATTTTTTTAATGCCAATTGATTGAAATACGTTTCTTTTCACTCAAATAATGCTTTAAATACAAAAAAGACCAAAAAAAAAATTCTTTAAATTTTGAAAATTTTCCCCTACTCCCTCCTTAGATTTTTTGAGTAATTTTGCAAAAAAAAATAAATTGATTTTTTTTAATTCCAATTGATTGAAATACGTTTCTTTTCACTCAAATAATGCTTTAAATACAAAAAAGACCAAAAAAAAAATTCTTAAAATTTTGAAAATTTTCCCCTACTCCCCCCTTAGCTTTTTTTGAGTTATTTTGCAAAAAAAAAAAAAGATTTTTTTTAATTCCAATTGATTGAAATACGTTTCTTTTCACTCAAATAATGCTTTAAATACAAAAAAGACCAAAAAAAAAAATTCCAAAAATTTTGAAAATTTTCCCCTACTCCCCCCTTAGCTTTTTTTGAGTTATTTTGCAAAAAAAAAAATAAATTGATTTTTTTTAATTCCAATTGATTGAAATACGTTTCTTTTCACTCAAATAATGCTTTAAATACAAAAAAGACCAAAAAAAAAAAATTCCAAAAATTTTGAAAATTTTCCCCCCCTCCCCCCTTAGCTTTTTTTGAGTAATTTTGCAAAAAAAAAATAAATTGATTTTTTTTATTGCCAATTGATTGAAATACGTTTCTTTTCACTCAAATAATGCTTTAAATACAAAAAAGACCAAAAAAAAAATTCTAAAAATTTTGAAAATTTTCCCCTACTCCCTCCTTAGATTTTTTTGAGTAATTTTGCAAAAAAAAATAAATTGATTTTTTTTATTGCCAATTGATTGAAATACGTTTCTTTTCACTCAAATAATGCTTTAAATACAAAAAAGACCAAAAAAAAAATTCTAAAAATTTTGAAAATTTTCCCCCCCTCCCCCCTTAGCTTTTTTTGAGTAATTTTGCAAAAAAAAATAAATTGATTTTTTTTATTGCCAATTGATTGAAATACGTTTCTTTTCACTCAAATAATGCTTTAAATACAAAAAAGACCAAAAAAAAAAATCCAAAAATTTTGAAAATTTTCCCGTCCTCCCCCCTTAGCTTTTTTTGAGTAATTTTGCAAAAAAAAATAAATTGATTTTTTTTAATTCCAATTGATTGAAATACGTTTCTTTTCACTCAAATAATGCTTTAAATACAAAAAAGACCAAAAAAAAATTCTAAAAATTTTGAAAATTTTCCCCTACTCCCCCCTTAGCTTTTTTTGAGTAATTTTGCAAAAAAAAAATAAATAAATATTTTTTAATTCCAATTGATTGAAATACGTTTCTTTTCACTCAAATAATGCTTTAAATACAAAAAAGACCAAAAAAAAAAAATTCCAAAAATTTTGAAAATTTTACCCCCCCTCCCCCCTTAGCTTTTTTTTAGTTATTTTGCAAAAAAAAATAAATTGATTTTTTTAATGCCAATTGATTGAAATACGTTTCTTTTCACTCAAATAATGCTTTAAATACAAAAAAGACCAAAAAAAAAATTCTTAAAATTTTGAAAATTTTCCCCTACTCCCTCCTTAGATTTTTTTGAGTAATTTTGCAAAAAAAAATAAATTGATTTTTTTTATTGCCAATTGATTGAAATACGTTTCTTTTCACTCAAATAATGCTTTAAATACAAAAAAGACCAAAAAAAAAAATTCCAAAAATTTTGAAAATTTTCCCCCCCTCCCCCCTTAGCTTTTTTTGAGTAATTTTGCAAAAAAAAATAAATTGATTTTTTTTAATTCCAATTGATTGAAATACGTTTCTTTTCACTCAAATAATGCTTTAAATACAAAAAGACCAAAAAAAAAATTCTTAAAATTTTGAAAATTTTCCCCTACTCCCCCCTTAGCTTTTTTTGAGTTATTTTGCAAAAAAAAAATAAATTGATTTTTATTAATTCTAATTGATTGAAATACGTTTCTTTTCACTCAAATAATGCTTTAAATACAAAAAAGACCAAAAAAAAAAATTCCAAAAATTTTGAAAATTTTCCCCCCCTCCCCCCTTAGCTTTTTTTGAGTTATTTTGCAAAAAAAAATAAATTGATTTTTTTTATTGCCAATTGATTGAAATACGTTTCTTTTCACTCAAATAATGCTTTAAATACAAAAAAGACCAAAAAAAAAATTCTAAAAATTTTGAAAATTTTCCCCCCCTCCCCCCTTAGCTTTTTTTGAGTAATTTTGCAAAAAAAAATAAATTGATTTTTTTTATTGTCAATTGATTGAAATACGTTTCTTTTCACTCAAATAATGCTTTAAATACAAAAAAGACCAAAAAAAAAAAATTCCAAAAATTTTGAATATTTTCCCCTACTCCCCCCTTAGCTTTTTTTGAGTAATTTTGCAAAAAAAAATAAATTGATTTTTTTTATTGCCAATTGATTGAAATACGTTTCTTTTCACTCAAATAATGCTTTAAATACAAAAAAGACCAAAAAAAAATCTAAAAATTTTGAAAATTTTCCCCCCCTCCCCCCTTAGCTTTTTTTGAGTAATTTTGCAAAAAAAAAAATAAATTGATTTTTTTTAATTCCAATTGATTGAAATACGTTTCTTTTCACTCAAATAATGCTTTAAATACAAAAAAGACCAAAAAAAAAATTCTTCAAATTTTGAAAATTTTCCCCTACTCCCTCCTTAGATTTTTTTGAGTAATTTTGCAAAAAAAAATAAATTGATTTTTTTTATTGCCAATTGATTGAAATACGTTTCTTTTCACTCAAATAATGCTTTAAATACAAAAAAGACCAAAAAAAAAAAATTCCAAAAATTTTGAAAATTTTCCCCCCCTCCCCCCTTAGCTTTTTTTGAGTAATTTTGCAAAAAAAAAATAAATTGATTTTTTTTATTGCCAATTGATTGAAATACGTTTCTTTTCACTCAAATAATGCTTTAAATACAAAAAAGACCAAAAAAAAAAAATTCCAAAAATTTTGAAAATTTTCCCCCCCCTCCCCCCTTAGCTTTTTTTGAGTAATTTTGCAAAAAAAAATAAATTGATTTTTTTTATTGCCAATTGATTGAAATACGTTTCTTTTCACTCAAATAATGCTTTAAATACAAAAAAGACCAAAAAAAAAAAATTCCAAAAATTTTGAAAATTTTCCCCCCCTCCCCCCTTAGCTTTTTTTGAGTAATTTTGCAAAAAAAAATAAATTGATTTTTTTTAATTCCAATTGATTGAAATACGTTTCTTTTCACTCAAATAATGCTTTAAATACAAAAAAGACCAAAAAAAAAAAAAATTCTAAAAATTTTGAAAATTTTCCCCCCCTCCCCCCTTAGCTTTTTTTGAGTAATTTTGCAAAAAAAAATAAATTGATTTTTTTTATTGCCAATTGATTGAAATACGTTTCTTTTCACTCAAATAATGCTTTAAATACAAAAAAGACAAAAAAAAATTCTTAAAATTTTGAAAATTTTCCCCTACTCCCTCCTTAGATTTTTTTGAGTAATTTTGCAAAAAAAAATAAATTGATTTTTTTTATTGCCAATTGATTGAAATACGTTTCTTTTCACTCAAATAATGCTTTAAATACAAAAAAGACCAAAAAAAAAATTCTAAAAATTTTGAAACTTTTCCCCCCCTCCCCCCTTACCTTTTTTTGAGTAATTTTGCAAAAAAAAATAAATTGATTTTTTTTATTGCCAATTGATTGAAATACGTTTCTTTTCACTCAAATAATGCTTTAAATACAAAAAAGACCAAAAAAAAAAAAAATTCCAAAAATTTTGAAAATTTCCCCCCCCTCCCCCCTTAGCTTTTTTTGAGTAATTTTGCAAAAAAAAATAAATTGATTTTTTTTATTGCCAATTGATTGAAATACGTTTCTTTTCACTCAAATAATGCTTTAAATACAAAAAAGACCAAAAAAAAAATTCCAAAAATTTTGAAAATTTTCCCCCCCTCCCTCCTTAGATTTTTTTGAGTAATTTTGCAAAAAAAAATAAATTGATTTTTTTTATTGCCAATTGATTGAAATACGTTTCTTTTCACTCAAATAATGCTTTAAATACAAAAAGACCAAAAAAAAAAATTCTAAAAATTTTGAAAATTTTCTCCCCCTCCCCCCTTAGCTTTTTTTGAGTAATTTTGCAAAAAAAAATAAATTGTTTTTTTTTATTGCCAATTGATTGAAATACGTTTCTTTTCACTCAAATAATGCTTTAAATACAAAAAAGACCAAAAAAAAAATTCCAAAAATTTTGAAAATTTTCCCCCCCTCCCCCCTTAGCTTTTTTTGAGTAATTTTGCAAAAAAAAATAAATTGATTTTTTTTATTGCCAATTGATTGAAATACGTTTCTTTTCACTCAAATAATGCTTTAAATACAAAAAAGACCAAAAAAAAAATTCTAAAAATTTTGAAAATTTTCCCCCCCTCCCCCCTTAGCTTTTTTTGAGTAATTTTGCAAAAAAAAATAAATTGATTTTTTTTATTGCCAATTGATTGAAATACGTTTCTTTTCACTCAAATAATGCTTTAAATACAAAAAAGACCAAAAAAAAAAAATTCCAAAAAATTTGAAAATTTTCCCCCCCTCCCCCCTTAGCTTTTTTTGAGTAATTTTGCAAAAAAAAAATAAATTGATTTTTTTTAATTCCAATTGATTGAAATACGTTTCTTTTCACTCAAATAATGCTTTAAATACAAAAAAGACCAAAAAAAAATTCTAAAAATTTTGAAAATTTTCCCCTACTCCCTCCTTAGATTTTTTTGAGTAATTTTGCAAAAAAAAATAAATTGATTTTTTTTATTGCCAATTGATTGAAATACGTTTCTTTTCACTCAAATAATGCTTTAAATACAAAAAAGACCAAAAAAAAAATTCCAAAAATTTTGAAAATTTTCCCCTACTCCCTCCTTAGATTTTTTTGAGTAATTTTGCAAAAAAAAAATAAATTGATTTTTTTTATTGCCAATTGATTGAAATACGTTTCTTTTCACTCAAATAATGCTTTAAATACAAAAAAGACCAAAAAAAAAATTCCAAAAATTTTGAAAACTTTCCCCCCCTCCCCCCTTAGCTTTTTTTGAGTAATTTTGCAAAAAAAAATAAATTGATTTTTTTTAATTCCAATTGATTGAAATACGTTTCTTTTCACTCAAATAATGCTTTAAATACAAAAAAGACCAAAAAAAAAAAATTCCAAAAATTTTGAAAATTTTCCCCCCCTCCCCCCTTAGCTTTTTTTGAGTAATTTTGCAAAAAAAAATAAATTGATTTTTTTTAATTCCAATTGATTGAAATACGTTTCTTTTCACTCAAATAATGCTTTAAATACAAAAAAGACCAAAAAAAAAATTCTAAAAATTTTGAAAATTTTCCCCCCCTCCCCCCTTAGCTTTTTTTGAGTAATTTTGCAAAAAAAAATAAATTGATTTTTTTTATTGCCAATTGATTGAAATACGTTTCTTTTCACTCAAATAATGCTTTAAATACAAAAAAGACCAAAAAAAAATTCTTAAAATTTTGAAAATTTTCCCCTACTCCCTCCTTAGCTTTTTTTGAGTAATTTTGCAAAAAAAAATAAATTGATTTTTTTTATTGCCAATTGATTGAAATACGTTTCTTTTCACTCAAATAATGCTTTAAATACAAAAAAGACCAAAAAAAAAATTCCAAAAATTTTGAAAATTTTCCCCCCTCCCCCCTTAGCTTTTTTTGAGTAATTTTGCAAAAAAAAATAAATTGATTTTTTTTAATTCCAATTGATTGAAATACGTTTCTTTTCACTCAAATAATGCTTTAAATACAAAAAAGACCAAAAAAAAAATTCCAAAAATTTTGAAAATTTTCCCCCCTCCCCCCTTAGCTTTTTTTGAGTAATTTTGCAAAAAAAAATAAATTGATTTTTTTTAATTCCAATTGATTGAAATACGTTTCTTTTCACTCAAATAATGCTTTAAATACAAAAAAGACCAAAAAAAAAAAAATTCCAAAAAATTTGAAAATTTTCCCCCCCTCCCCCCTTAGCTTTTTTTGAGTAATTTTGCAAAAAAAAAATAAATTGATTTTTTTTAATTCCAATTGATTGAAATACGTTTCTTTTCACTCAAATAATGCTTTAAATACAAAAAAGACCAAAAAAAAATTCTAAAAATTTTGAAAATTTTCCCCTACTCCCTCCTTAGATTTTTTTGAGTAATTTTGCAAAAAAAAATAAATTGATTTTTTTTATTGCCAATTGATTGAAATACGTTTCTTTTCACTCAAATAATGCTTTAAATACAAAAAAGACCAAAAAAAAAATTCCAAAAATTTTGAAAATTTTCCCCTACTCCCTCCTTAGATTTTTTTGAGTAATTTTGCAAAAAAAAAATAAATTGATTTTTTTTATTGCCAATTGATTGAAATACGTTTCTTTTCACTCAAATAATGCTTTAAATACAAAAAAGACCAAAAAAAAAATTCCAAAAATTTTGAAAACTTTCCCCCCCTCCCCCCTTAGCTTTTTTTGAGTAATTTTGCAAAAAAAAATAAATTGATTTTTTTTAATTCCAATTGATTGAAATACGTTTCTTTTCACTCAAATAATGCTTTAAATACAAAAAAGACCAAAAAAAAAAAATTCCAAAAATTTTGAAAATTTTCCCCCCCTCCCCCCTTAGCTTTTTTTGAGTAATTTTGCAAAAAAAAATAAATTGATTTTTTTTAATTCCAATTGATTGAAATACGTTTCTTTTCACTCAAATAATGCTTTAAATACAAAAAAGACCAAAAAAAAAATTCTAAAAATTTTGAAAATTTTCCCCCCCTCCCCCCTTAGCTTTTTTTGAGTAATTTTGCAAAAAAAAATAAATTGATTTTTTTTATTGCCAATTGATTGAAATACGTTTCTTTTCACTCAAATAATGCTTTAAATACAAAAAAGACCAAAAAAAAATTCTTAAAATTTTGAAAATTTTCCCCTACTCCCTCCTTAGCTTTTTTTGAGTAATTTTGCAAAAAAAAATAAATTGATTTTTTTTATTGCCAATTGATTGAAATACGTTTCTTTTCACTCAAATAATGCTTTAAATACAAAAAAGACCAAAAAAAAAATTCCAAAAATTTTGAAAATTTTCCCCCCTCCCCCCTTAGCTTTTTTTGAGTAATTTTGCAAAAAAAAATAAATTGATTTTTTTTAATTCCAATTGATTGAAATACGTTTCTTTTCACTCAAATAATGCTTTAAATACAAAAAAGACCAAAAAAAAAATTCCAAAAATTTTGAAAATTTTCCCCCCTCCCCCCTTAGCTTTTTTTGAGTAATTTTGCAAAAAAAAATAAATTGATTTTTTTTAATTCCAATTGATTGAAATACGTTTCTTTTCACTCAAATAATGCTTTAAATACAAAAAAGACCAAAAAAAAAATTCTAAAAATTTTGAAAATTTTCCCCCCCTCCCCCCTTAGCTTTTTTTGAGTAATTTTGCAAAAAAAAATAAATTGATTTTTTTTAATTCCAATTGATTGAAATACGTTTCTTTTCACTCAAATAATGCTTTAAATACAAAAAAGACCAAAAAAAAATTCTAAAAATTTTGAAAATTTCCCCCCCCCTCCCCCCTTAGCTTTTTTTGAGTAATTTTGCAAAAAAAATAAATTGATTTTTTTTATTGCCAATTGATTGAAATACGTTTCTTTTCACTCAAATAATGCTTTAAATACAAAAAAGACCAAAAAAAAAATTCTAAAAATTTTGAAAATTTTCCCCCCTCCCCCCTTAGCTTTTTTTGAGTAATTTTGCAAAAAAAATAAATAAATATTTTTTAATTCCAATTGATTGAAATACGTTTCTTTTCACTCAAATAATGCTTTAAATACAAAAAAGACCAAAAAAAATTCTAAAAATTTTGAAAATTTTCCCCCCCTCCCCCTTAGCTTTTTTTGAGTAATTTTGCAAAAAAAAATAAATTGATTTTTTTATTGCCAATTGATTGAAATACGTTTCTTTTCACTCAAATAATGCTTTAAATACAAAAAAGACCAAAAAAAAAATTCCAAAAATTTTGAAAATTTTCCCCCCCTCCCCCCTTAGCTTTTTTTGAGTAATTTTGCAAAAAAAAATAAATTGATTTTTTTTAATTCCAATTGATTGAAATACGTTTCTTTTCACTCAAATAATGCTTTAAATACAAAAAAGACCAAAAAAAAAATTCCAAAAATTTTGAAAATTTTCCCCCCCTCCCCCCTTAGCTTTTTTTGAGTAATTTTGCAAAAAAAAAATAAATTGATTTTTTTTAATTCCAATTGATTGAAATACGTTTCTTTTCACTCAAATAATGCTTTAAATACAAAAAAGACCAAAAAAAAAATTCTTAAAATTTTGAAAATTTTCCCCTACTCCCTCCTTAGATTTTTTTGAGTAATTTTGCAAAAAAAAATAAATTGATTTTTTTTAATTCCAATTGATTGAAATACGTTTCTTTTCACTCAAATAATGCTTTAAATACAAAAAAGACCAAAAAAAAATTCCAAAAATTTTGAAAATTTTCCCCCCCTCCCCCCTTAGCTTTTTTTGAGTAATTTTGCAAAAAAAAATAAATTGATTTTTTTTAATTCCAATTGATTGAAATACGTTTCTTTTCACTCAAATAATGCTTTAAATACAAAAAAGACCAAAAAAAATTCTAAAAATTTTGAAAATTTTCCCCCCCTCCCCCCTTAGCTTTTTTTGAGTAATTTTGCAAAAAAAAATAAATTGATTTTTTTATTGCCAATTGATTGAAATACGTTTCTTTTCACTCAAATAATGCTTTAAATACAAAAAAGACCAAAAAAAAAATTCCAAAAATTTTGAAAATTTTCCCCCCCTCCCCCCTTAGCTTTTTTTGAGTAATTTTGCAAAAAAAAATAAATTGATTTTTTTTAATTCCAATTGATTGAAATACGTTTCTTTTCACTCAAATAATGCTTTAAATACAAAAAAGACCAAAAAAAAAAATTCCAAAAATTTTGAAAATTTTCCCCCCCTCCCCCCTTAGCTTTTTTTGAGTAATTTTGCAAAAAAAAAAATAAATTGATTTTTTTTTAATTCCAATTGATTGAAATACGTTTCTTTTCACTCAAATAATGCTTTAAATACAAAAAAGACCAAAAAAAAAAATTCCAAAAATTTTGAAAATTTCCCCCCCCTCCCCCCTTAGCTTTTTTTGAGTAATTTTGCAAAAAAAAATAAATTGATTTTTTTTAATTCCAATTGATTGAAATACGTTTCTTTTCACTCAAATAATGCTTTAAATACAAAAAAGACCAAAAAAAATTCTAAAAATTTTGAAAATTTTCCCCCCCTCCCCCCCTTAGCTTTTTTTGAGTAATTTTGCAAAAAAAAATAAATTGATTTTTTTATTGCCAATTGATTGAAATACGTTTCTTTTCACTCAAATAATGCTTTAAATACAAAAAAGACCAAAAAAAAAAATTCCAAAAATTTTGAAAATTTCCCCCCCCTCCCCCCTTAGCTTTTTTTGAGTAATTTTGCAAAAAAAAATAAATTGATTTTTTTTAATTCCAATTGATTGAAATACGTTTCTTTTCACTCAAATAATGCTTTAAATACAAAAAAGACCAAAAAAAAAAAATTCCAAAAATTTTGAAAATTTTCCCCCCCTCCCCCCTTAGCTTTTTTTGAGTAATTTTGCAAAAAAAAAATAAATTGATTTTTTTTAATTCCAATTGATTGAAATACGTTTCTTTTCACTCAAATAATGCTTTAAATACAAAAAAGACCAAAAAAAAAATTCTTAAAATTTTGAAAATTTTCCCCTACTCCCTCCTTAGATTTTTTTGAGTAATTTTGCAAAAAAAAATAAATTGATTTTTTTTAATTCCAATTGATTGAAATACGTTTCTTTTCACTCAAATAATGCTTTAAATACAAAAAAGACCAAAAAAAAATTCCAAAAATTTTGAAAATTTTCCCCCCCTCCCCCTTAGCTTTTTTTGAGTAATTTTGCAAAAAAAAATAAATTGATTTTTTTTATTGCCAATTGATTGAAATACGTTTCTTTTCACTCAAATAATGCTTTAAATACAAAAAAGACCAAAAAAAAATTCTAAAAATTTTGAAAATTTTCCCCCCCCTCCCCCCTTAGCTTTTCTTGAGTAATTTTGCAAAAAAAAATAAATTGATTTTTTTTATTGCCAATTGATTGAAATACGTTTCTTTTCACTCAAATAATGCTTTAAATACAAAAAAGACCAAAAAAAAAAATTCCAAAAATTTTGAAAATTTTCCCCCCCTCCCCCCTTAGCTTTTTTTGAGTAATTTTGCAAAAAAAAAATAAATTGATTTTTTTTAATTCCAATTGATTGAAATACGTTTCTTTTCACTCAAATAATGCTTTAAATACAAAAAAGACCAAAAAAAAAATTCCAAAAATTTTGAAAATTTTCCCCCCCTACCCCCTTAGCTTTTTTTGAGTAATTTTGCAAAAAAAAATAAATTGATTTTTTTAATTCCAATTGATTGAAATACGTTTCTTTTCACTCAAATAATGCTTTAAATACAAAAAAGACCAAAAAAAAATTCTAAAAATTTTGAAAATTTTCCCCCCTCCCCCCTTAGCTTTTTTTGAGTAATTTTGCAAAAAAAAAATAAATTGATTTTTTTTATTGCCAATTGATTGAAATACGTTTCTTTTCACTCAAATAATGCTTTAAATACAAAAAAGACCAAAAAAAAATTCTAAAAATTTTGAAAATTTTCCCCTACTCCCTCCTTAGATTTTTTTGAGTAATTTTGCAAAAAAAAATAAATTGATTTTTTTTATTGCCAATTGATTGAAATACGTTTCTTTTCACTCAAATAATGCTTTAAATACAAAAAAGACCAAAAAAAAAAAATTCCAAAAATTTTGAAAATTTTCCCCCCCTCCCCCCTTAGCTTTTTTTGAGTAATTTTGCAAAAAAAAATAAATTGATTTTTTTTAATTCCAATTGATTGAAATACGTTTCTTTTCACTCAAATAATGCTTTAAATACAAAAAAGACCAAAAAAAAAATTCTTAAAATTTTGAAAATTTTCCCCTACTCCCTCCTTAGAGTTTTTTGAGTAATTTTGCAAAAAAAAATAAATTGATTTTTTTTAATTCCAATTCATTGAAATACGTTTCTTTTCACTCAAATAATGCTTTAAATACAAAAAAGACCAAAAAAAAAAATTCCAAAAATTTTGAAAATTTTCCCCCCCTCCCCCCTTAGCTTTTTTTGAGTAATTTTGCAAAAAAAAATAAATTGATTTTTTTTATTGCCAATTGATTGAAATACGTTTCTTTTCACTCAAATAATGCTTTAAATACAAAAAAGAACAAAAAAAAAATTCTAAAAATTTTGAAAATTTTCCCCCCCTCCCCCCTTAGCTTTTTTTGAGTAATTTTGCAAAAAAAAAATAAATTGATTTTTTTTATTGCCAATTGATTGAAATACGTTTCTTTTCACTCAAATAATGCTTTAAATACAAAAAAGACCAAAAAAAAATTCTACAAATTTTGAAAATTTTCCCCTACTCCCTCCTTAGATTTTTTTGAGTAATTTTGCAAAAAAAAATAAATTGATTTTTTTTTAATTCCAATTGATTGAAATACGTTTCTTTTCACTCAAATAATGCTTTAAATACAAAAAAGACCAAAAAAAAAATTCCAAAAATTTTGAAAATTTTCCCCCCCTCCCCCCTCAGCTTTTTTTGAGTAATTTTGCAAAAAAAAATAAATTGATTTTTTTTATTGCCAATTGATTGAAATACGTTTCTTTTCACTCAAATAATGCTTTAAATACAAAAAAGACCAAAAAAAAAAAATTCCAAAAATTTTGAAAATTTTCCCCCCCCTCCCCCCTTAGCTTTTTTTGAGTAATTTTGCAAAAAAAAATAAATTGATTTTTTTTATTGCCAATTGATTGAAATACGTTTCTTTTCACTCAAATAATGCTTTAAATACAAAAAAGACCAAAAAAAAAAATTCCAAAAATTTTGAAAATTTTCCCCCCCTACCCCCTTAGCTTTTTTTGAGTAATTTTGCAAAAAAAAATAAATTGATTTTTTTTAATTCCAATTGATTGAAATACGTTTCTTTTCACTCAAATAATGCTTTAAATACAAAAAAGACCAAAAAAAAAATTCTAAAAATTTTGAAAATTTTCCCCCTACTCCCTCCTTAGATTTTTTTGAGTAATTTTGCAAAAAAAAATAAATTGATTTTTTTTATTGATAATTGATTGAAATACGTTTCTTTTCACTCAAATAATGCTTTAAATACAAAAAAGACAAAAAAAAAAATTCCAAAAATTTTGAAAATTTTCCCCTACTCCCTCCTTAGATTTTTTTGAGTAATTTTGCAAAAAAAAAAATAAATTGATTTTTTTTAATTCCAATTGATTGAAATACGTTTCTTTTCACTCAAATAATGCTTTAAATACAAAAAAGACCAAAAAAAAAATTCCAAAAATTTTGAAAATTTTCCCCACCTCCCCCCTTAGCTTTTTTTGAGTAATTTTGCAAAAAAAAAATAAATTGATTTTTTTTATTGCCAATTGATTGAAATACGTTTCTTTTCACTCAAATAATGCTTTAAATACAAAAAAGACCAAAAAAAAATTCTAAAAATTTTGAAAATTTTCCCCCCCTCCCCCCTTAGCTTTTTTTGAGTAATTTTGCAAAAAAAAATAAATTGATTTTTTTTATTGCCAATTGATTGAAATACGTTTCTTTTCACTCAAATAATGCTTTAAATACAAAAAAGACCAAAAAAAAAATTCCAAAAATTTTGAAAATTTTCCCCCCCTCCCCCCTTAGCTTTTTTTGAGTAATTTTGCAAAAAAAAATAAATTGATTTTTTTTAATTCCAATTGATTGAAATACGTTTCTTTTCACTCAAATAATGCTTTAAATACAAAAAAGACCAAAAAAAAATTCTAAAAATTTTGAAAATTTCCCCCCCCTCCCCCCTTAGCTTTTTTTGAGTAATTTTGCAAAAAAAAATAAATAAATATTTTTTAATTCCAATTGATTGAAATACGTTTCTTTTCACTCAAATAATGCTTTAAATACAAAAAAGACCAAAAAAAAAATTCCAAAAATTTTGAAAATTTTCCCCTACTCCCCCCTTAGCTTTTTTTGAGTAATTTTGCAAAAAAAAATAAATTGATTTTTTTTATTGCCAATTGATTGAAATACGTTTCTTTTCACTCAAATAATGCTTTAAATACAAAAAAGACCAAAAAAAAAAATTCCAAAAATTTTGAAAATTTTCCCCCCCTCCCCCCTTAGCTTTTTTTTAGTAATTTTGCAAAAAAAAATAAATTGATTTTTTTTAATTCCAATTGATTGAAATACGTTTCTTTTCACTCAAATAATGCTTTAAATACTAAAAAGACCAAAAAAAAAAATTCCAAAAATTTTGAAAATTTTCCCCCCCTCCCCCCTTAGCTTTTCTTGAGTAATTTTGCAAAAAAAAATAAATTGATTTTTTTTATTGCCAATTGATTGAAATACGTTTCTTTTCACTCAAATAATGCTTTAAATACAAAAAAGACCAAAAAAAAATTCTTAAAATTTTGAAAATTTTCCCCTACTCCCTCCTTAGATTTTTTTGAGTAATTTTGCAAAAAAAAATAAATTGATTTTTTTTATTGCCAATTGATTGAAATACGTTTCTTTTCACTCAAATAATGCTTTAAATACAAAAAAGACCAAAAAAAAATTATTAAAATTTTGAAAATTTTCCCCTACTCCCCCCTTAGCTTTTTTTGAGTTGTTTTGCAAAAAAAAAAAAATTGATTTTTTTTAATTCCAATTGATTGAAATACGTTTCTTTTCACTCAAATAATGCTTTAAATACAAAAAAGACCAAAAAAAAAAAATTCTAAAAATTTTGAAAATTTTCCCCCCCTCCCCCCTTAGCTTTTCTTGAGTAATTTTGCAAAAAAAAATAAATTGATTTTTTTTTATTGCCAATTGATTGAAATACGTTTCTTTTCACTCAAATAATGCTTTAAATACAAAAAAGACCAAAAAAAAATTCTTAAAATTTTGAAAATTTTCCCCTACTCCCTCCTTAGATTTTTTTGAGTAATTTTGCAAAAAAAAATAAATTGATTTTTTTTATTGCCAATTGATTGAAATACGTTTCTTTTCACTCAAATAATGCTTTAAATACAAAAAAGACCAAAAAAAAAAATTCCAAAAATTTTGAAAATTTTCCCCCCCTCCCCCCTTAGCTTTTTTTGAGTAATTTTGCAAAAAAAAATAAATTGATTTTTTTTAATTCCAATTGATTGAAATACGTTTCTTTTCACTCAAATAATGCTTTAAATACAAAAAAGACCAAAAAAAAATTCCAAAAATTTTGAAAATTTTCCCCCCCTCCCCCCTTAGCTTTTTTTGAGTAATTTTGCAAAAAAAAATAAATTGATTTTTTTTAATTCCAATTGATTGAAATACGTTTCTTTTCACTCAAATAATGCTTTAAATACAAAAAAGACCAAAAAAAAATTCTAAAAATTTTGAAAATTTTCCCCCCCTCCCCCCTTAGCTTTTTTTGAGTAATTTTGCAAAAAAAAATAAATTGATTTTTTTTATTGCCAATTGATTGAAATACGTTTCTTTTCACTCAAATAATGCTTTAAATACAAAAAAGACCAAAAAAAAAATTCCAAAAATTTTGAAAATTTTCCCCCCCTCCCCCCTTAGCTTTTTTTGAGTAATTTTGCAAAAAAAAATAAATTGATTTTTTTTAATTCCAATTGATTGAAATACGTTTCTTTTCACTCAAATAATGCTTTAAATACAAAAAAGACCAAAAAAAAAAAATTCCAAAAATTTTGAAAATTTTCCCCCCCTCCCCCCTTAGCTTTTTTTGAGTAATTTTGCAAAAAAAAATAAATTGATTTTTTTTAATTCCAATTGATTGAAATACGTTTCTTTTCACTCAAATAATGCTTTAAATACAAAAAAGACCAAAAAAAAATTCCAAAAATTTTAAAAATTTCCCCCCCCCCTTCCCCCTATAGCTTTTTTTGAGTAATTTTGCAAAAAAAAATAAATTGATTTTTTTTAATTCCAATTGATTGAAATACGTTTCTTTTCACTCAAATAATGCTTTAAATACAAAAAAGACCAAAAAAAAATTCTTAAAATTTTGAAAATTTTTCCCTACTCCCTCCTTAGATTTTTTTGAGTAATTTTGCAAAAAAAAATAAATTGATTTTTTTTATTGCCAATTGATTGAAATACGTTTCTTTTCACTCAAATAATGCTTTAAATACAAAAAAGACCAAAAAAAAAATTCCAAAAATTTTGAAAATTTTCCCCCCCTCCCCCTTTAGCTTTTTTTGAGTAATTTTGCAAAAAAAAATAAATTGATTTTTTTTATTGCCAATTGATTGAAATACGTTTCTTTTCACTCAAATAATGCTTTAAATACAAAAAAGACAAAAAAAAAAATTCCAAAAATTTTGAAAATTTTCCCCTACTCCCTCCTTAGATTTTTTTGAGTAATTTTGCAAAAAAAATAAATTGATTTTTTTTTATTGCCAATTGATTGAAATACGTTTCTTTTCACTCAAATAATGCTTTAAATACAAAAAAGACCAAAAAAAAATTCTAAAAATTTTGAAAATTTTCCCCCCCTCCCCCCTTAGCTTTTTTTTGAGTAATTTTGCAAAAAAAAATAAATAAATATTTTTTAATTCCAATTGATTGAAATACGTTTCTTTTCACTCAAATAATGCTTTAAATACAAAAAAGACCAAAAAAAAAATTCTAAAAATTTTGAAAATTTTCCCCCCCTCCCCCCTTAGCTTTTTTTGAGTAATTTTGCAAAAAAAAATAAATTGATTTTTTTTATTGCCAATTGATTGAAATACGTTTCTTTTCACTCAAATAATGCTTTAAATACAAAAAAGACCAAAAAAAAAAAAATTCCAAAAATTTTGAAAATTTTCCCCCCCCTCCCCCCTTAGATTTTTTTGAGTAATTTTGCAAAAAAAAATAAATTGATTTTTTTTATTGCCAATTGATTGAAATACGTTTCTTTTCACTCAAATAATGCTTTAAATACAAAAAAGACCAAAAAAAAAAAAATTCCAAAAATTTTGAAAATTTTCCCCCCCTCCCCCCTTAGCTTTTTTTGAGTAATTTTGCAAAAAAAAAATAAATTGATTTTTTTTATTGCCAATTGATTGAAATACGTTTCTTTTCACTCAAATAATGCTTTAAATACAAAAAAGACCAAAAAAAAAATCTAAAAATTTTGAAAATTTTCCCCCCCTCCCCCCTTAGCTTTTTTTGAGTAATTTTGCAAAAAAAAATAAATTGATTTTTTTTAATTCCAATTGATTGAAATACGTTTCTTTTCACTCAAATAATGCTTTAAATACAAAAAAGACCAAAAAAAAAAATTCCAAAAAATTTGAAAATTTTCCCCCCCTTCCCCCTTAGCTTTTTTTGAGTAATTTTGCAAAAAAAATAAATTGATTTTTTTTATTGCCAATTGATTGAAATACGCTTCTTTTCACTCAAATAATGCTTTAAATACAAAAAAGACCAAAAAAAAAAAATTCCAAAAATTTTGAAAATTTTCTCCCCCTCCCCCCTTAGCTTTTTTTGAGTAATTTTGCAAAAAAAAATAAAGTGATTTTTTTTAATTCCAATTGATTGAAATACGTTTCTTTTCACTCAAATAATGCTTTAAATACAAAAAAGACCAAAAAAAAATTCTAAAAATTTTGAAAATTTTCCCCCCCTCCCCCCTTAGCTTTTTTTGAGTAATTTTGCAAAAAAAAATAAATTGATTTTTTTTTATTGCCAATTGATTGAAATACGTTTCTTTTCACTCAAATAATGCTTTAAATACAAAAAAGACCAAAAAAAAATTCCAAAAATTTTGAAAATTTTCCCCCCCTCCCCCCTTAGCTTTTTTTGAGTAATTTTGCAAAAAAAAATAAATTGATTTTTTTTAATTCCAATTGATTGAAATACGTTTCTTTTCACTCAAATAATGCTTTAAATACAAAAAAGACCAAAAAAAAAATTCAAAAAATTTTAAAAATTTCCCCCCCCCTTCCCCCTATAGCTTTTTTTGAGTAATTTTGCAAAAAAAAATAAATTGATTTTTTTTAATTCCAATTGATTGAAATACGTTTCTTTTCACTCAAATAATGCTTTAAATACAAAAAAGACCAAAAAAAAATTCTTAAAATTTTGAAAATTTTTCCCTACTCCCTCCTTAGATTTTTTTGAGTAATTTTGCAAAAAAAAATAAATTGATTTTTTTTATTGCCAATTGATTGAAATACGTTTCTTTTCACTCAAATAATGCTTTAAATACAAAAAAGACCAAAAAAAAAAATTCCAAAAATTTTGAAAATTTTCCCCCCCCTCCCCCTTTAGCTTTTTTTGAGTAATTTTGCAAAAAAAAATAAATTGATTTTTTTTATTGCCAATTGATTGAAATACGTTTCTTTTCACTCAAATAATGCTTTAAATACAAAAAAGACAAAAAAAAAAATTCCAAAAATTTTGAAAATTTTCCCCTACTCCCTCCTTAGATTTTTTTGAGTAATTTTGCAAAAAAAATAAATTGATTTTTTTTTATTGCCAATTGATTGAAATACGTTTCTTTTCACTCAAATAATGCTTTAAATACAAAAAAGACCAAAAAAAAATTCTAAAAATTTTGAAAATTTTCCCCCCCTCCCCCCTTAGCTTTTTTTGAGTAATTTTGCAAAAAAAAATAAATAAATATTTTTTAATTCCAATTGATTGAAATACGTTTCTTTTCACTCAAATAATGCTTTAAATACAAAAAAGACCAAAAAAAAAATTCTAAAAATTTTGAAAATTTTCCCCCCCTCCCCCCTTAGCTTTTTTTGAGTAATTTTGCAAAAAAAAATAAATTGATTTTTTTTATTGCCAATTGATTGAAATACGTTTCTTTTCACTCAAATAATGCTTTAAATACAAAAAAGACCAAAAAAAAAAAATTCCAAAAATTTTGAAAATTTTCCCCCCCCTCCCCCCTTAGATTTTTTTTATTAATTTTGCAAAAAAAAATAAATTGATTTTTTTTATTGCCAATTGATTGAAATACGTTTCTTTTCACTCAAATAATGCTTTAAATACAAAAAAGACCAAAAAAAAAAAATTCCAAAAATTTTGAAAATTTTCCCCCCCTCCCCCCTTAGCTTTTTTTGAGTAATTTTGCAAAAAAAAAATAAATTGATTTTTTTTATTGCCAATTGATTGAAATACGTTTCTTTTCACTCAAATAATGCTTTAAATACAAAAAAGACCAAAAAAAAAATCTAAAAATTTTGAAAATTTTCCCCCCCTCCCCCCTTAGCTTTTTTTGAGTAATTTTGCAAAAAAAAATAAATTGATTTTTTTTAATTCCAATTGATTGAAATACGTTTCTTTTCACTCAAATAATGCTTTAAATACAAAAAAGACCAAAAAAAAAAAATTCCAAAAAATTTGAAAATTTTCCCCCCCTTCCCCCTTAGCTTTTTTTGAGTAATTTTGCAAAAAAAATAAATTGATTTTTTTTATTGCCAATTGATTGAAATACGCTTCTTTTCACTCAAATAATGCTTTAAATACAAAAAAGACCAAAAAAAAAAATTCCAAAAATTTTGAAAATTTTCTCCCCCTCCCCCCTTAGCTTTTTTTGAGTAATTTTGCAAAAAAAAATAAAGTGATTTTTTTTAATTCCAATTGATTGAAATACGTTTCTTTTCACTCAAATAATGCTTTAAATACAAAAAAGACCAAAAAAAAATTCTAAAAATTTTGAAAATTTTCCCCCCCCTCCCCCCTTAGCTTTTTTTGAGTAATTTTGCAAAAAAAAATAAATTGATTTTTTTTTATTGCCAATTGATTGAAATACGTTTCTTTTCACTCAAATAATGCTTTAAATACAAAAAAGACCAAAAAAAAATTCCAAAAATTTTGAAAATTTTCCCCCCCTCCCCCCTTAGCTTTTTTTGAGTAATTTTGCAAAAAAAAAATAAATTGATTTTTTTTATTGCCAATTGATTGAAATACGTTTCTTTTCACTCAAATAATGCTTTAAATACAAAAAAGACCAAAAAAAAAAAATTCCAAAAATTTTGAAAATTTTCCCCCCCCTCCCCCCTTAGCTTTTTTTGAGTAATTTTGCAAAAAAAAATAAATTGATTTTTTTTAATTCCAATTGATTGAAATACGTTTCTTTTCACTCAAATAATGCTTTAAATACAAAAAAGACCAAAAAAAAAAAAATTCCAAAAATTTTGAAAATTTTCCCCCCCTCCCCCCTTAGCTTTTTTTGAGTAATTTTGCAAAAAAAAATAAATTGATTTTTTTTAATTCCAATTGATTGAAATACGTTTCTTTTCACTCAAATAATGCTTTAAATACAAAAAAGACCAAAAAAAATTCTAAAAATTTTGAAAATTTCCCCCCCCTCCCCCCTTAGCTTTTTTTGAGTAATTTTGCAAAAAAAAATAAATTGATTTTTTTTATTGCCAATTGATTGAAATACGTTTCTTTTCACTCAAATAATGCTTTAAATACAAAAAAGACCAAAAAAAAAATTCCAAAAATTTTGAAAATTTTCCCCCCCCTCCCCCCTTAGCTTTTTTTGAGTAATTTTGCAAAAAAAAAAATAAATTGATTTTTTTTATTGCCAATTGATTGAAATACGTTTCTTTTCACTCAAATAATGCTTTAAATACAAAAAAGACCAAAAAAAAAAATTCCAAAAATTTTGAAAATTTTCCCCCCCTCCCCCCTTAGCTTTTTTTGAGTAATTTTGCAAAAAACATAAATTGATTTATTTTAATGCCAATTGATTGAAATACGTTTCTTTTCACTCAAATAATGCTTTAAATACAAAAAAGACCAAAAAAAAATTCTAAAAATTTTGAAAATTTTCCCCTACTCCCCCCTTAGCTTTTTTTGAGTAATTTTGCAAAAAAAAAATAAATTGATTTTTTTTATTGCCAATTGATTGAAATACGTTTCTTTTCACTCAAATAATGCTTTAAATACAAAAAAGACCAAAAAAAAAATTCCAAAAATTTTGAAAATTTTCCCCCCCTCCCCCCTTAGCTTTTTTTGAGTAATTTTGCAAAAAAAAAATAAATTGATTTTTTTTATTGCCAATTGATTGAAATACGTTTCTTTTCACTCAAATAATGCTTTAAATACAAAAAAGACCAAAAAAAAAAAATCCAAAAATTTTGAAAATTTTTCCCCCCTCCCCCCTTAGCTTTTTTTGAGTAATTTTGCAAAAAAAAATAAATTGATTTTTTTTAATTCCAATTGATTGAAATACGTTTCTTTTCACTCAAATAATGCTTTAAATACAAAAAAGACCAAAAAAAAAATTCTTAAAATTTTGAAAATTTTCCCCCCCTCCCTCCTTAGTTTTTTTTGAGTAATTTTGCAAAAAAAAAATAAATTGATTTTTTTTATTGCCAATTGATTGAAATACGTTTCTTTTCACTCAAATAATGCTTTAAATGCAAAAAAGACCAAAAAAAAAATTCCAAAAATTTTGAAAATTTTCCCCCCCTTCCCCTTTAGCTTTTTTTGAGTAATTTTGCAAAAAAAAATAAATTGATTTTTTTATTGCCAATTGATTGAAATACGTTTCTTTTCACTCAAATAATGCTTTAAATACAAAAAAGACCAAAAAAAAAATTCCAAAAATTTTGAAAATTTTCCCCTACTCCCTCCTTAGATTTTTTTGAGTAATTTTGCAAAAAAAATAAATTGATTTTTTTTTATTGCCAATTGATTGAAATACGTTTCTTTTCACTCAAATAATGCTTTAAATACAAAAAAGACCAAAAAAAAATTCTAAAAATTTTGAAAATTTTCCCCCCCTCCCCCCTTAGCTTTTTTTGAGTAATTTTGCAAAAAAAAATAAATTGATTTTTTTTAATTCCAATTGATTGAAATACGTTTCTTTTCACTCAAATAATGCTTTAAATACAAAAAAGACCAAAAAAAAAAATTCCAAAAATTTTGAAAATTTTCCCCCCCTTCCCCCTTAGCTTTTTTTGAGTAATTTTGCAAAAAAAATAAATTGATTTTTTTTATTGCCAATTGATTGAAATACGCTTCTTTTCATTCAAATAATGCTTTAAATACAAAACAGACCAAAAAAAAAAATTCCAAAAATTTTGAAAATTTTCTCCCCCTCCCCCCTTAGCTTTTTTTGAGTAATTTTGCAAAAAAAAATAAAGTGATTTTTTTTAATTCCAATTGATTGAAATACGTTTCTTTTCACTCAAATAATGCTTTAAATACAAAAAAGACCAAAAAAAAATTCTAAAAATTTTGAAAATTTTCCCCCCCTTCACCCTTAGCTTTTTTTGAGTAATTTTGCAAAAAAAAATAAATTGATTTTTTTTTTATTGCCAATTGATTGAAATACGTTTCTTTTCACTCAAATAATGCTTTAAATACAAAAAAGACCAAAAAAAAAAAAAAATTCCAAACATTTTGAAAATTTTCCCCCCCTCCCCCCTTAGCTTTTTTGAGTAATTTTGCAAAAAAAAATAAATTGATTTTTTTTAATTCCAATTGATTGAAATACGTTTCTTTTCACTCAAATAATGCTTTAAATACAAAAAAGACCAAAAAAAAAAAATTCCAAAAATTTTGAAAATTTTCCCCCCCTCCCCCCTTAGCTTTTTTTGAGTAATTTCGCAAAAAAAAATAAATTGATTTTTTTTAATTCCAATTGATTGAAATACGTTTCTTTTCACTCAAATAATGCTTTAAATACAAAAAAGACCAAAAAAAATTCTAAAAATTTTGAAAATTCCCCCCCCCCTCCCCCCTTAGCTTTTTTTGAGTAATTTTGCAAAAAAAAATAAATTGATTTTTTTTATTGCCAATTGATTGAAATACGTTTCTTTTCACTCGAATAATGCTTTAAATACAAAAAAGACCAAAAAAAAAATTCCAAAAATTTTGAAAATTTTCCCCCCCTCCCCCCTTAGCTTTTTTTGAGTAATTTTGCAAAAAAAAAATAAATTGATTTTTTTTATTGCCAATTGATTGAAATACGTTTCTTTTCACTCAAATAATGCTTTAAATACAAAAAAGACCAAAAAAAAAAAATTCCAAAAATTTTGAAAATTTTCCCCCCCTCCCCCCTTAGCTTTTTTTGAGTAATTTTGCAAAAAACATAAATTGATTTTTTTTATTGCCAATTGATTGAAATACGTTTCTTTTCACTCAAATAATGCTTTAAATACAAAAAAGACCAAAAAAAAAATTCTTAAAATTTTGAAAATTTTCCCCCCCTCCCCCCTTAGCTTTTTTTGAGTAATTTTGCAAAAAAAAATAAATTGATTTTTTTTATTGCCAATTGATTGAAATACGTTTCTTTTCACTCAAATAATGCTTTAAATACAAAAAAGACCAAAAAAAAAATTCCAAAAATTTTGAAAATTTTCCCCCCCTCCCCCCTTAGCTTTTTTTGAGTAATTTTGCAAAAAAAAATAAATTGATTTTTTTTATTGCCAATTGATTGAAATACGTTTCTTTTCACTCAAATAATGCTTTAAATACAAAAAAGACCAAAAAAAAAAAAATCCAAAAATTTTGAAAATTTTTCCCCCCTCCCCCCTTAGCTTTTTTTGAGTAATTTTGCAAAAAAAAATAAATTGATTTTTTTTAATTCCAATTGATTGAAATACGTTTCTTTTCACTCAAATAATGCTTTAAATACAAAAAAGACCAAAAAAAAAATTCTTAAAATTTTGAAAATTTTCCCCTACTCCCTCCTTAGATTTTTTTGAGTAATTTTGCAAAAAAAAATAAATTGATTTTTTTTATTGCCAATTGATTGAAATACGTTTCTTTTCACTCAAATAATGCTTTAAATGCAAAAAAGACCAAAAAAAAAAATTCCAAAAATTTTGAAAATTTTCCCCCCCTCCCCCCTTAGCTTTTTTTGAGTAATTTTGCAAAAAAAAAATAAATTGATTTTTTTTAATTCCAATTGATTGAAATACGTTTCTTTTCACTCAAATAATGCTTTAAATACAAAAAAGACCAAAAAAAAAATTCCAAAAATTTTGAAAATTTTCCCCCCCCTCCCCCCTTAGCTTTTTTTGAGTAATTTTGCAAAAAAAAATAAATTGATTTTTTTTATTGCCAATTGATTGAAATACGTTTCTTTTCACTCAAATAATGCTTTAAATACAAAAAAGACCAAAAAAAAAAAATTCCAAAAATTTTGAAAATTTTCCCCCCCTCCCCCCTTAGCTTTTTTTGAGTAATTTTGCAAAAAAAAAATAAATTGATTTTTTTTATTGCCAATTGATTGAAATACGTTTCTTTTCACTCAAATAATGCTTTAAATACAAAAAAGACCAAAAAAAAAAAATTCCAAAAATTTTGAAAATTTTCCCCCCCCTCCCCCGTTAGCTTTTTTTGAGTAATTTTGCAAAAAACATAAATTGATTTTTTTTATTGCCAATTGATTGAAATACGTTTCTTTTCACTCAAATAATGCTTTAAATACAAAAAAGACCAAAAAAAAAATTCTTAAAATTTTGAAAATTTTTCCCCCCCTCCCCCCTTAGCTTTTTTTGAGTAATTTTGCAAAAAAAAATAAATTGATTTTTTTTATTGCCAATTGATTGAAATACGTTTCTTTTCACTCAAATAATGCTTTAAATACAAAAAAGACCAAAAAAAAAATTCCAAAAATTTTGAAAATTTTCCCCCCCTCCCCCCTTAGCTTTTTTTGAGTAATTTTGCAAAAAAAAATAAATTGATTTTTTTTATTGCCAATTGATTGAAATACGTTTCTTTTCACTCAAATAATGCTTTAAATACAAAAAAGACCAAAAAAAAAAATCCAAAAATTTTGAAAATTTTTCCCCCCCTCCCCCCTTAGCTTTTTTTGAGTAATTTTGCAAAAAAAAATAAATTGATTTTTTTTAATTCCAATTGATTGAAATACGTTTCTTTTCACTCAAATAATGCTTTAAATACAAAAAAGACCAAAAAAAAAATTCTTAAAATTTTGAAAATTTTCCCCTACTCCCTCCTTAGATTTTTTTGAGTAATTTTGCAAAAAAAAAATAAATTGATTTTTTTTATTGCCAATTGATTGAAATACGTTTCTTTTCACTCAAATAATGCTTTAAATGCAAAAAAGACCAAAAAAAAAAAATTCCAAAAATTTTGAAAATTTTCCCCCCCTCCCCCCTTAGCTTTTTTTGAGTAATTTTGCAAAAAAAAAAATAAATTGATTTTTTTTAATTCCAATTGATTGAAATACGTTTCTTTTCACTCAAATAATGCTTTAAATACAAAAAAGACCAAAAAAAAAAATTCCAAAAATTTTGAAAATTTTCCCCCCCCTCCCCCCTTAGCTTTTTTTGAGTAATTTTGCAAAAAAAAATAAATTGATTTTTTTTATTGCCAATTGATTGAAAATACGTTTCTTTTCACTCAAATAATGCTTTAAATACAAAAAAGACCAAAAAAAAAAATTCCAAAAATTTTGAAAATTTTCCCCCCCTCCCCCCCTTAGCTTTTTTTGAGTAATTTTGCAAAAAAAAATAAATTGATTTTTTTATTGCCAATTGATTGAAATACGTTTCTTTTCACTCAAATAATGCTTTAAATACAAAAAAGACCAAAAAAAAAATTCCAAAAATTTTGAAAATTTTCCCCCCCTCCCCCCTTAGCTTTTTTTGAGTAATTTTGCAAAAAAAAATAAATTGATTTTTTTTAATTCCAATTGATTGAAATACGTTTCTTTTCACTCAAATAATGCTTTAAACACAAAAAAGACCAAAAAAAAAAAAATTCCAAAAATTTTGAAAATTTTCCCCCCCTCCCCCCTTAGCTTTTTTTGAGTAATTTTGCAAAAAAAAAATAAATTGATTTTTTTTAATTCCAATTGATTGAAATACGTTTCATTTCACTCAAATAATGCTTTAAATACAAAAAAGACCAAAAAAAAATTCTAAAAATTTTGAAAATTTTCCCCCCCCTCCCCCCTTAGCTTTTTTTGAGTAATTTTGCAAAAAAAAATAAATTGATTTTTTTTTATTGCCAATTGATTGAAATACGTTTCTTTTCACTCAAATAATGCTTTAAATACAAAAAAGACCAAAAAAAAAAATTCCAAAAATTTTGAAAATTTTCCCCCCCTCCCCCCATTAGCTTTTTTTGAGTAATTTTGCAAAAAAAAATAAATTGATTTTTTTTATTGCCAATTGATTGAAATACGTTTCTTTTCACTCAAATAATGCTTTAAATACAAAAAAGACCAAAAAAAAAAAAATTCCAAAAATTTTGAAAATTTTCCCCCCCCTCCCCCCTTAGCTTGTTTTGAGTAATTTTGCAAAAAAAAATAAATTGATTTTTTTTAATTCCAATTGATTGAAATACGTTTCTTTTCACTCAAATAATGCTTTAAATACAAAAAAGACCAAAAAAAAAAATTCTAAAAATTTTGAAAATTTTCCCCCCCCTCCCCCCTTAGCTTTTTTTGAGTAATTTTGCAAAAAAAAATAAATTGATTTTTTTTATTGCCAATTGATTGAAATACGTTTCTTTTCACTCAAATAATGCTTTAAATACAAAAAAGACCAAAAAAAAAAAATTCCAAAAATTTTGAAAATTTTCCCCCCCTCCCCCCTTAGCTTTTTTTGAGTAATTTTGCAAAAAAAAATAAATTGATTTTTTTTAATTCCAATTGATTGAAATACGTTTCTTTTCACTCAAATAATGCTTTAAATACAAAAAAGACCAAAAAAAAAATTCCAAAAATTTTGAAAATTTTCCCCTACTCCCTCCTTAGATTTTTTTGAGTAATTTTGCAAAAAAAAATAAATTGATTTTTTTTATTGCCAATTGATTGAAATACGTTTCTTTTCACTCAAATAATGCTTTAAATACAAAAAAGACCAAAAAAAAAAATTCCAAAAATTTTGAAAATTTTCCCCCCCCTCCCCCCTTAGCTTTTTTTGAGTAATTTGCAAAAAAAAAATAAATTGATTTTTTTTAATTCCAATTGATTGAAATACGTTTCTTTTCACTCAAATAATGCTTTAAATACAAAAAAGACCAAAAAAAAATTCTAAAAATTTTGAAAATTTTCCCCTACTCCCTCCTTAGATTTTTTTGAGTAATTTTGCAAAAAAAAAATAAATTGATTTTTTTTATTGCCAATTGATTGAAATACGTTTCTTTTCACTCGAATAATGCTTTAAATACAAAAAAGACCAAAAAAAAAAATTCCAAAAATTTTGAAAATTTTCCCCCCCTCCCCCCTTAGCTTTTTTTGAGTAATTTTGCAAAAAAAAATAAATTGATTTTTTTTATTGCCAATTGATTGAAATACGTTTCTTTTCACTCAAATAATGCTTTAAATACAAAAAATACCAAAAAAAAAAATCCAAAAATTTTGAAAATTTTCCCCCCCTCCCCCTTAGCTTTTTTTGAGTAATTTTGCAAAAGAAAAATAAATTGATTTTTTTTAATTCCAATTGATTGAAATACGTTTCTTTTCACTCAAATAATGCTTTAAATACAAAAAAGACCAAAAAAAAATTCTAAAAATTTTGAAAATTTTCCCCCCCTCCCCCCTTAGCTTTTTTTGAGTAATTTTGCAAAAAAAAATAAATTGATTTTTTTTATTGCCAATTGATTGAAATACGTTTCTTTTCACTCAAATAATGCTTTAAATACAAAAAAGACCAAAAAAAAAAAATTTCCAAAAATTTTGAAAATTTTCCCCCCCTCCCCCCT
>NW_026045081.1:25000-43011 GCF_943734845.2 Anopheles funestus | reverse complement strand
GACACATCAGGTGATCGATTATTGCTACGACTTTTGCTTAATCGTTTCCACTCCTTAGAGAAAGAAACCCCCGGGGACCGTCTCGGTCGCAAGCTGCTCCGGTCCCTAAACAACCTGCGACAAATGATAGGAAATGCCGACATCAATACGTGTTCAGTTTGGTTTATCGCTCATTGGTCTGTTTGACCATCGATCCCTGATTAAACTCTCAGTAATCCAGTCGGGAGAGTAAGGCATGCCCATCGATATCTCATCGACAGGCGATACCGCTTGAACGGCCAACGACACATCAGAGGATCGTATCTTGCTACAACTTTTGCTTAATCGTTTCTTCTCCTTGGAGAAAGAAAACCCCCGGGGACCGTCTCGGCCGCAAGCTGCTCCGGTCCCTAAACAACCTGCGGCATCAAATGATAGGAAAAGCCGACATCAATACGTGTTCAGTTTGGTTTATCGCTCATTGGTCTTGTTTGACCATCGATCCCTGATTAATACTCTCAATTAGAAGGTCGGTAGAGTAAGGCATGCCCATCGATATCTCATCGACAGGCGATACCGCATGAACGGCCAACGACACATCAGAGGATCGTATCTTGCTACAACTCTTGCTTAATAGTTTCCACTCCTTGGAGAAAGAAACCCCCGGGGGACCGTCTCGGCCGCAAGTTGCTCCGGTCCCTAAACAACCTGCGGCATCAAATGATAGGAAAAGCCGACATCAATACGTGTTCAGTTTGGTTTATCGCTCATAGGTCTGTTTGACCATCGATCCTAGAATTCAACTTTCGAGTAAGGCATGCCCGTCGATATCTCATCGATAGGCGATACCGGTAGAACGGCCAACGACACACATCTAGGATCGCATTTACTCTTCCTTGGATGGATAACCAATACCCTAGGACCGTTTCATCGCGAGCTGCTCCGGTCCTCAAACAACTCGCGAACCACCGATAGGATGATATTAGGAATGGCCGACTTTCATCCTTTAACTCTCAGTTCTGCTTACCAAAACATAGGTACTTGGACCTTAAAGACCACTATATGTTCCCCGATCGGGGGCAATCGGAACGTCTATCCATCATCAACATCGTTTCACTCATTCCGAACCACCAAATTGGACAGACAGTACCATATTCACCAACCGATTGCTTCAACTTCGCAAACTGTATGGTAAGTTCTACTAATTTCACATCTTACCATCGACTAATAGTGCATAAATCCACTTGGAAATCACTTTTCCTTGGTCCTCGGACCTTCTACGACAACGTCCAACAAATATCCGAAGTCGTTTCCCAACTTAGACCAAGCATTTCGTATCTTTACTTCTAATCGATTTTTTCTCTCATAATTGACGATCAAAATCTAAAAACCACATTTTGAGCCAGAAGCAGTCGTCCGATCGTCCTGGGGGTAGTCTCAATCGATTTAGAAGGGCCCAATTCATAAAGATACGTACTCAGTCAAATTCATGCTTCTGGCTCACCTACCCCCTATATAGAAAACGAAAGCGTACAGGCGTGGAAAACGTGCCATTTTTCTCCATCACGGACTTTTTTTTTCTCGTTGCACCGACTCTAGTAAAAAAGTGAAATTTTTTACTAGTTACCAACTTTTGCAAATTATCATCGGATATCACTTTTCATGGTCTATAGTAAGTTCTTATCACGTTTTAGTAGTTTTTGAAAAAAAAATTTTTTTGAACTTTTCAAAATTTTTCAAAACAAAGTTTTTGTAGGCGGTTTTGTGTATGGAGGGTTACTAGTCTCGGGGTCACTGTTTGACCAAAAAACCACTATATATCATTCGAAAGGTAATTTCAAGGGCTACAAAAAATTGTTCTACGGCACCCCCCTCCGACGTCTAGTATTCGAGTTATTGGCCAAAAACCATCACTTGAGCGATTTTTCGTTCAGGGTACCCGACTCTAGTAAAAAAGTGAAATTTTTCTCGATTGACCAAGTGTTGCAAATGACCATCGGATTTCACTTTTTATGGTCTATAGTGAGTTCTGATCACGATTTGGTACTTTTTGAAAAAATTTTTTTTGACGCACTTTTCAAAATTTTGCAAAACCAAAACTTTTTAGGCG
Source organism: Anopheles funestus (assembly GCF_943734845.2). NCBI lineage: Eukaryota > Metazoa > Arthropoda > Insecta > Diptera > Culicidae > Anopheles > Anopheles funestus. Next base: position 40,922 of record NW_026045081.1, on the reverse strand, counting down.
GTTTTGTGTATGGAGGGTTACTAGTCTCGGGGTCACTGTTTGACCAAAAAACCACTATATATCATTCGAAAGGTAATTTCAAGGGCTACAAAAAATTGTTCTACGGCACCCCCCTCCGACGTCTAGTATTCGAGTTATTGGCCAAAAACCGCAACTATAGCGGTTTTTTCGTACAGGGTACCCGACTCTAGTAAAATGATGCGATTTTTACTAGTCTAGGAACTTTTTGGTCAAAAAAATCAAGTATATGTCATTCGATAGATAATTTCAAGGGCTACCAAAAATTGTTCCACGACACCCCCCTGCGACGTCTAGTATTCGAGTTATTAGCCAAAAACCGCAACTTAAGCGGTTTTTCGTCCAGGGTACCCGACTCTAGTAAAATGATGCGATTTTTACTAGTCTAGGGAACTTTTTGGCCAAAAATCAAGTATATGTCATTCGATAGATAATTTCAAGGGCTACCAAAAATTGTTCCATGACACCCCCCTGCGACGTCTAGTATTAGAGTTATTAGCCAAAAACCGCAACTATAGCGGTTTTTCGTCCAGGGTACCCGACTCTAGTAAAATGATGCGATTTTTACTAGTCTAGGGAACTTTTTGGCCAAAAATCAAGTATATGTCATTCGATAGATAATTTCAAGGGCTACCAAAAATTGTTCCACGACACCCCCCTCCGACGTCTAGTATTCGAGTTATTAGCCAAAAACCGCAACTATAGCGATTTTTCGTCCAGGGTACCCGACTCTAGTAAAATGATGCGATTTTTACTAGTCTAGGGAACTTTTTGGCCAAAAATCAAGTATATGTCATTCGATAGATAATTTCAAGGGCTACCAAAAATTGTTCCACGACACCCCCCTGCGACGTCTAGTATTCGAGTTATGGGCCAAAAACCATTCATACTTGAGCATTTTGCTCATTTTGCCTGTACGGGTACCGGGGACTAGTAAAATCAGGCCAATTTTACTAGAGTAGGGGTCCTTTTTGGTCAAAAAAACAACTTTTGCTCGTTCGATAGGGAATCGATAGGGCAACAAAAAATCGTTCTACGACCCCCCCTTCCGATGTCTAGTATTCGAGTTATGGGCCAAAAACAGTTTATAGCTAATTTTTCACTCGATTTTTCACCAAGTATCGCACATTACTCCGGTTCTATACATTGGATCGTCAATCTTTAAGATTTTATGGGTAGTTCCAACTGTTTGCTACATTTCATCCATACATCACCAACCGATTCAATGTCTGTGCTAGAAGTTATTAGAGGAATAAAAAAATTTACCCTTGGCTTTGGACCGTACAATTTTACCCATTTTTGGCCCATATTTGCCCCATAGCTCCGCCGGTATCCAAGATATGGCCACACTTTCTTCTGGCCATGGGTAGATGGCACTTGTGGCTAGATTTCTTCCATGCACCACTAATCGCTACCATGTCTGTGGCCGGAGCTATTCACGAAAGCGCCTCGCGCACTTGGTCGGATTTTTGGTCCAACTTCACCATTTTTGGCCCATATTTGCCCCATAGCTCCGCCGGTATCCAAGATAGCGCCACACTTTCTTCTGGCCATGGGTAGATGGCACTTGTGGCTAGATTTCTTCCATGCACCACTAATCGCTACCATGTCTCTGGCCGGAGCTATTCGACGAACAACCATCGCATTTACCTAGGTACTTTTTCGGATTTTTGGTCCAACTTGCACCATTTTTGGCCCATATTTGCCCCATAGCTCCGCCGGTATCCAAGATATGGCCACACTTTCTTCTGGCCATGGGTAGATGGCACTTGTGGCTAGATTTCTTCCATGCACCACTAATCGCTACCATGTCTCTGGCCGGAGCTATTCGACGAACAACCATCGCATTTACCTAGGTACTTTTTCGGATTTTTGGTCCAACTTGCACCATTTTTGGCCCATATTTGCCCCATAGCTCCGCCGGTATCCAAGATATGGCCACACTTTCTTCTGGCCATGGGTAGATGGCACTTGTGGCTAGATTTCTTCCATGCACCACTAATCGCTACCATGTCTGTGGCCGGAGCTATTCACGAAAGCGCCTCGCGCACTTGGTCGGATTTTTGGTCCACCTGGCACCATTGTTGGCCCGTATTTGCCCCATAGCTCCGCCGGTATCCAAGATATGGCCACACTTTCTTCTGGCCATGGGTAGATGGCACTTGTGGCTAGATTTCTTCCATGCACCACTAATCGCTACCATGTCTGTGGCCGGAGCTATTCGACGAACAACCATCGCATTCACCTTCTCGTTGCACTTCTTCGGGAATTTGGTGCAACCAAGTTTTCACTATAACTTGGTCATTTTCCGTCCATCGGACATGCGGTTTTGGGTGTCGATACTTGACACCGCGCGCTACAATATGTTCCTCCACGACCATGTGGTCCGATGCTTCCAACAGGAGCTATTCGAGGAGTACCGATTTTTCACCATTAAAAATGCTCAATTTTGCACCAACTTTTGCCTATAACTCAGGCTGTATCGATCGGATCTTCAATCTTGAAAAAGTTTTGGATAGGTGGCACCAAATGCTACATTTCGTTCTTCCACGTCAACTTTGTCCGATGTCTAGCAAAAAAGTTATTCGCGAACCAAGTCCAGAACCCATGCAATGGCTGCCCTCATTGCATACATCACGGCGGTTAACTCTCGTTACTCTATACCGTGGACTTGGTACTTTTTCAGGCATTCGTTGCTACTTCTCGGTTCATGATATTCGTTTACGGTCTTCACTAGGGCATTTGGTGCTCCTTATCGGTTCATGATATTCGTTTACGGTCTTCACTAGGGCATTTGGTGCTCCTTATCGGTTCATGATATTCGTTTACGGTCTTCACTAGGGCATTTGGTGCTCCTTATCGGTTCATGATATTCGTTTACGGTCTTCACTAGGGCATTTGGTAATGGGCTTCCCACTTTCTACTGATCGATCCATACTCACTTGCGTGCACCTAGCCTAGGAAGGTTTCCTATGGCTTCCCATCTTTCTACTGATCGATCCATACTCACTTGCGTGCACCTAGCCTAGGAAGGTTTCCTATGGCTTCCCATCTTTCTACTGATCGATCCATACTCACTTGCGTGCACCTAGCCTAGGAAGGTTTCCTTGGGCTTCCCATCTTTCTACTGATCGATCCATACTCACTTGCGTGCACCTAGCCTAGGAAGGTTTCCTATGGCTTCCCATCTTTCTACTGATCGATCCATACTCACTTGCGTGCACCTAGCCTAGGAAGGTTTCCTTGGGCTTCCCATCTTTCTACTGATCGATCCATACTCACTTGCGTGCACCTAGCCTAGGAAGGTTTCCTATGGCTTCCCATCTTTCTACTGATCGATCCATACTCACTTGCGTGCACCTAGCCTAGGAAGGTTTCCTTGGGCTTCCCATCTTTCTACTGATCGATCCATACTCACTTGCGTGCACCTAGCCTAGGAAGGTTTCCTTGGGCTTCCCACTTTCTACTGATCGATCCATACTCACTTGCGTGCACCTAGCCTAGGAAGGTTTCCTATGGCTTCCCATCTTTCTACTGATCGATCCATACTCACTTGCGTGCACCTAGCCTAGGAAGGTTTCCTATGGCTTCCCATCTTTCTACTGATCGATCCATACTCACTTGCGTGCACCTAGCCTAGGAAGGTTTCCTATGGCTTCCCATCTTTCTACTGATCGATCCATACTCACTTGCGTGCACCTAGCCTAGGAAGGTTTCCTATGGCTTCCCATCTTTCTACTGATCGATCCATACTCACTTGCGTGCACCTAGCCTAGGAAGGTTTCCTATGGCTTCCCATCTTTCTACTGATCGATCCATACTCACTTGCGTGCACCTAGCCTAGGAAGGTTTCCTATGGCTTCCCATCTTTCTACTGATCGATCCATACTCACTTGCGTGCACCTAGCCTAGGAAGGTTTCCTATGGCTTCCCATCTTTCTACTGATCGATCCATACTCACTTGCGTGCACCTAGCCTAGGAAGGTTTCCTAGGGCTTCCCATCTTTCTACTGATCGATCCATACTCACTTGCGTGCACCTAGCCTAGGAAGGTTTCCTTGGGCTTCCCATCTTTCTACTGATCGATCCATACTCACTTGCGTGCACCTAGCCTAGGAAGGTTTCCTTGGGCTTCCCATCTTTCTACTGATCGATCCATACTCACTTGCGTGCACCTAGCCTAGGAAGGTTTCCTATGGCTTCCCATCTTTCTACTGATCGATCCATACTCACTTGCGTGCACCTAGCCTAGGAAGGTTTCCTATGGCTTCCCATCTTTCTACTGATCGATCCATACTCACTTGCGTGCACCTAGCCTAGGAAGGTTTCCTATGGCTTCCCATCTTTCTACTGATCGATCCATACTCACTTGCGTGCACCTAGCCTAGGAAGGTTTCCTATGGCTTCCCATCTTTCTACTGATCGATCCATACTCACTTGCGTGCACCTAGCCTAGGAAGGTTTCCTATGGCTTCCCATCTTTCTACTGATCGATCCATACTCACTTGCGTGCACCTAGCCTAGGAAGGTTTCCTATGGCTTCCCATCTTTCTACTGATCGATCCATACTCACTTGCGTGCACCTAGCCTAGGAAGGTTTCCTATGGCTTCCCATCTTTCTACTGATCGATCCATACTCACTTGCGTGCACCTAGCCTAGGAAGGTTTCCTATGGCTTCCCATCTTTCTACTGATCGATCCATACTCACTTGCGTGCACCTAGCCTAGGAAGGTTTCCTATGGCTTCCCATCTTTCTACTGATCGATCCATACTCACTTGCGTGCACCTAGCCTAGGAAGGTTTCCTTGGGCTTCCCATCTTTCTACTGATCGATCCATACTCACTTGCGTGCACCTAGCCTAGGAAGGTTTCCTTGGGCTTCCCATCTTTCTACTGATCGATCCATACTCACTTGCGTGCACCTAGCCTAGGAAGGTTTCCTATGGCTTCCCATCTTTCTACTGATCGATCCATACTCACTTGCGTGCACCTAGCCTAGGAAGGTTTCCTTGGGCTTCCCATCTTTCTACTGATCGATCCATACTCACTTGCGTGCACCTAGCCTAGGAAGGTTTCCTATGGCTTCCCATCTTTCTACTGATCGATCCATACTCACTTGCGTGCACCTAGCCTAGGAAGGTTTCCTATGGCTTCCCATCTTTCTACTGATCGATCCATACTCACTTGCGTGCACCTAGCCTAGGAAGGTTTCCTATGGCTTCCCATCTTTCTACTGATCGATCCATACTCACTTGCGTGCACCTAGCCTAGGAAGGTTTCCTATGGCTTCCCATCTTTCTACTGATCGATCCATACTCACTTGCGTGCACCTAGCCTAGGAAGGTTTCCTATGGCTTCCCATCTTTCTACTGATCGATCCATACTCACTTGCGTGCACCTAGCCTAGGAAGGTTTCCTATGGCTTCCCATCTTTCTACTGATCGATCCATACTCACTTGCGTGCACCTAGCCTAGGAAGGTTTCCTTGGGCTTCCCATCTTTCTACTGATCGATCCATACTCACTTGCGTGCACCTAGCCTAGGAAGGTTTCCTTGGGCTTCCCACTTTCTACTGATCGATCCATACTCACTTGCGTGCACCTAGCCTAGGAAGGTTTCCTATGGCTTCCCATCTTTCTACTGATCGATCCATACTCACTTGCGTGCACCTAGCCTAGGAAGGTTTCCTATGGCTTCCCATCTTTCTACTGATCGATCCATACTCACTTGCGTGCACCTAGCCTAGGAAGGTTTCCTATGGCTTCCCATCTTTCTACTGATCGATCCATACTCACTTGCGTGTACCTAGCCTAGGAAGGTTTCCTATGGCTTCCCATCTTTCTACTGATCGATCCATACTCACTTGCGTGCACCTAGCCTAGGAAGGTTTCCTATGGCTTCCCATCTTTCTACTGATCGATCCATACTCACTTGCGTGCACCTAGCCTAGGAAGGTTTCCTATGGCTTCCCATCTTTCTACTGATCGATCCATACTCACTTGCGTGCACCTAGCCTAGGAAGGTTTCCCTTTGGTACCGACTTCCATCTACGCACTCGATATAACCTAGGTACTTGGTACCGATGATGGTTAACACTCAAGCATTTCTTGCATCCTGCGTGCAAGGTACCAATTTTCACTTCTCAGGTGCGTTTATGAGCCCGCATTAATCCAATATCGCTCTGATGGCCTTTCTTATTATTTCATCCGATAGCCCTTGCCAAAAGCTACCAAAAGTTCCTCCACGGCCATGTGCTCCGACGCTTAGTTTAGGAAATATTCGAAAAAATTCATCTTAGGAAAAATTTTCTTATTGGAAAATCACCTTAAATCGATGGCCATTTTTTGGGCAAAAACTTTAACGTCTTCCCGACTTTGCGGGAATTGCGAATTTTAGGCACCCAGAGAAAATCTTTTACTTTAAGGGGGCGGCCGCGAAGTTGCCCAAAGTCTCGGACACAAAAATTCTCAAGTTCCCCACTCTAGTAAATCGCCCTATGAGTATCTCCTGGCCCGCGAGCTCTGCGAGCGGGCCAGCTTCGGCGATTTTTGCCTTTTCGCCTAGGCGGTTCTTCTACGAAATTGGTCCACAGCTTTTGCTCAGAAAGCTAGCATTTGTTGCAACAGTTAGGTACTTGGTACCACATTTTGGTATCCATTTGGGCATTTGTGGCAACTACTCGGTACTTTGGCCCACATTTCGCTCTACTCGGGCTTCTATGGTGGTACTTGTCGGTACTTCTGGCCAACTTAGGCCAATTGGGTGCAACTTGTGGGTACTCTGTGGGTACTTTAGGGCGTATTGTGTCTTTCGGGTGAACCTTCGCTATACTTCATGGGTACTGATGGCCAACTTAGGAACATTCAGTGCAACCTTTGGGCCTAAGGAAATTTGTCCAACTCTTTGGACTTAGAAAATTTTCTGGACTTAGAAAATTTTCTGGACTTGTAAAAATTTTCAAATGTTCAATTTGGCCCACATTTCGCTCTACTCGGGCCTCTATGGTGCTACTTGGCGGTACTTTTGGCCAACTTAGGCCAATTGGGTGCTCTTTGTGGGTACTCTATCGGTACTTTTGGCCAACTTAGGCCAATGGGGTGCTATATGTGGGTGCTCTATCGGTACTTTTGGCCATGTTAGGCCCACTCGGTGCTATTTGTGGGTACTCTATCGGTACTTTTGGCCATGTTAGGCCCATTCGGTGCTATATGTGGGTGCTCTATCGGTACTTTTGGCCATGTTAGGCCCACTCGGTGCTATTTGTGGGTACTCTATCGGTACTTTTGGCCAACTTAGGCCCATGGGGTGCTCTTTGTGGGTACTCTATCGGTACTTTTGGCCATGTTAGGCCCACTCGGTGCTATTTGTGGGTACTCTATCGGTACTTTTGGCCATGTTAGGCCCACTCGGTGCTATTTGTGGGTACTCTATCGGTACTTTTGGCCAACTTAGGCCAATTGGGTGCTATTTGTGGGTACTCTATCGGTACTTTTGGCCAACATAGGCCAATTGGGTGCTACTTGTGGGTGCTCTATCGGTACTTTTGGCCAACTTAGGCCAACTGGGTGCTATTTGTGGGTACTCTATCGGTACTTTTGGCCAACTTAGGCCAACTCAGTGCTTCTTGTGGGTGCTCTATCGGTACTTTTGGCCAACTTAGGCCAACTGGGTGCTATTTGTGGGTACTCTATCGGTACTTTTGGCCAACTTAGGCCAACTCAGTGCTTCTTGTGGGTACTCTATCGGTACTTTTGGCCAACTTAGGCCCATTCGGTGCTATTTGTGGGTACTCTATCGGTACTTTTGGCCAACTTAGGCCAACTCAGTGCTACTTGTGGGTACTCTATCGGTACTTTTGGCCAACTTAGGCCAATTGGGTGCTCTTTGTGGGTGCTCTATCGGTACTTTGGGACATATTATGTCCTTCGGGTGAACCTTCTCGATACCTCATGGGTACTTGTGGCCAACTTAGGAAAATTCAGTGCAACCTATGGGCCTTTGGAAATTGTTCCAACACTTTGGACTTAGAAAATTTTCTGGACTTAGAAAATTTTTTGGACTTAGAAAAATTTTCAACTTCTGTATCTTCTTCATCATGTTCCATTTTGTGGGACTTAGAAAATTTTCTGGACTTAGAAAATTTTTTGGACTTAGGAAATTTTTCAACACTTGTAAAATTTTTGTTCCTTCTTTGAAGAAGAATACTTTCCACTATTAGCTTCTTTCTCTTTTTCTTCTTAGTTGTCTTCTTATTTTCGGTCCGAGAGCGCCGACACTTGTAAAATTATCTAAGTCCGAAGACTTTTGGAATGAACCAAAAGTCAACGAACACAATACATCAACCCTATCAACATCAAGTGGCAACCCGAAGGAAGCGCAGCGGCCAGCCCATGTACAACGCGAAGTTGTAGCATGCAACCGACCAACCGCTAACCTCCAACGGCACTCAATGTATTCGTTACACATGGGCGCACCTGCACCACACTGTCGTGACCATCCAACGAGCCGTCGGTTCGGTCGTGTGTTACAAGCACCCCATCACATAGGCATAGAGTCACCACACAGTGTTCTTCAACACTCTCGTCACATGGTGCAAGTCACGGTACGCACCACCAATGTGCACTGGTTGGCCAATTCCAGCACACACGGGGCGCGCACGCGCAAGCACTAACCACCAAGCATGGGTCGCCTGAGAGGATCGATGCGAACGCATCTCTACAACTTGAAGCTCCCAGCCTGTAGTCCCGTCGTTTGCGGGCGGTCGTAGGTGTCGAAACTAGTGATATCCACAGTCGGCAAGCTCGTCCACCGGTGTTCCCAACATGTATGGTACTAACACGTGCAGCGCGAACCCGCCCTTTGCGGCCTAGTAGTAAGCGGGGATGAGACGCCAGTGTGCCAATGGACAGCACGGACGGTTCTCGGAGGGTTGTTAGGCCCGCTAGCTTACGACCACCTAATGGGTATAAGAAGCGCTATCAGCTCGGATTGGATACGACCTTAGAGGCGTTCAGGCATAATCCAGCGGACGTAGCGTCATACCATAGTCCGTTCGAACTAGTATTGAGCCAGTGGTCCGTACCTGTGGTTCCTCTCGTACTGCACAGGAATTCCGTTAAGATAGCGACAAACAATGCACACCAGTAGGGTAAAACTAACCTGTCTCACGACGGTCTAAACCCAGCTCACGTTCCCTTGAAAGGGTGAACAATCCTACGCTTGGTAAATTTTGCTTTACAATGATAGGAAGAGCCGACATCGAAGGATCAAAAAGCCACGTCGCTATGAACGCTTGGCGGCCACAAGCCAGTTATCCCTGTAGTCTGAGCGAAACCTCCGAAGTGAACGGACGTGTTTTTCGAGCGCTCCCGTGCGAATTTGCGAAAAAGTGCGTTTAAAGCGAATTAGTTCGAGATTTACCCACAGGTGGCGCTGGTGTTGTTCGGAAGAGTATTCCCCAGCCCCCCCCACTCGAACCATATCGATACGAGCGTTTTTGAGGAAAACGTGAAATATTTCACGAAATATTTCATGAAATATTTCATCCTTGAAATATTTCAAAAGAGGACAAAATTTCCTTTCCGGGGAGCCGTCGGACGTCCGGATCGGACAAGTGGTTCCGGAGCTATAGAGGATTGAAAAAGTTTGATAAGTAGTTCGATAACTGTTATCGAACTCCAACACCGAGTTATCAAACTTTCGGACAAATCCTTTAAAGTGGGATATCTCGGTAACCCCTCGGGCTAGAGGGACGTCCGGGGTATCGGTGGATAGGTCTCGGAGTGGAGCACCGGATCGTCACCCCCCCGCCCCTCCCATATCCACCCCCTCCCCCTCAGGAGGGAAAAACCAGTGTTTTCTAGTGTCCGGTTGGTATTGCCCTCTAAAAGTGCGCGAATCGGTTAAAAAATATTGCAGAACATTAAGTGAGATTATCCCGATTCGATGAAGTGGTCTGCCGTTTCTGTGCGTTAAAAAACAACGGAGATATTAGCACCCAAAGTTGCAGGTTTTTCGCGTTTCCGGTTTCGGTTCCGGCCATACAATTTGTATGGGATTTTCTGAAAATCAGTTTTTTGTGAATAACTTCGTCAATTCTCAATGGATTTTCAAAAATAAAACATCAAAAGACGCGTATTGAAAAGACGCATCCAACGGTGTTAAGTTTGTGCGTGTGTGTGTATGCCACCGGAAGTGGTGACCAGAAAACAGGTGTTTTTCAGTGTCCGGTTGGTATTGCCCTTCAAAAGTGCGCGAATCGATTTAAAAATACTGTAGAACGTTAAATGAGAACGTCCCGATTCGTTGAAGTGGTCTGCCGTTCCTGTGCGTTAAAAAACAACGGAGATATTAGCGCCCAAAGTTGGAGGTTTTTCGCGTTTCCGGTTTCATTTCCGGCCATACAATTTGTATGGGATTTTCCGGGGACCAGTTTTTCGTGAATAACTTCGTCAATTCTTAACGGATTTTCAAAAGTAAAACATCAAAAGACGCGTATTGAAAAGACGCATCCAACGGTGTAAAGTTTGTGCGTGTGTGTGTATGCCACCGGAAGTGGTGACCAAAAAACAGGTGTTTTTCAGTGTCCGGTTGGTATTGCCCTCTAAAAGTGCGCAAATCGATTTAAAAATACTGTAGAACGTTAAATGAGAACGTCCCGATTCGTTGAAGTGGTCTGCCGTTTCTGTGCGTTAAAAAACAACGGAGATATTAACGCCCAAAGTTTGAGGTTTTTCGCGTTTCCGGTTTCATTTCCGGCCATACAATTTGTATGGGAGGCGATTTCGTCTGGGCATTTGTATGGTGGTAGCACATGCGAAATAAGAAAATAGTGGTACTCACGGTCTTGGATGGTGAGATCCCTTACTGTAGTGAGTGCCGAGTCGTAGCACATGCGAACATTAGAAAATAGTGGTACTCACGGCCGTGGATGGTGAGCGACGAAATCGCGTGACGTCACAAGGTGCCGTGACGTCACAGGAGTAGTGTGTGAATATCAAACCGGAATCTCAAAATAGCGGCCAAACCAAGAGTGCCAGGACTTTGGTTCCACGTGGCCGACCCCCGATTCTGGCCCTGGGCCCTGTGGCCAAATTTGGCATTCCTACATGCCAAGGGGGGGGAGTTTTTCGCGGGTCAGTTTTTGGTGAATAACTCGGTGAGTTCTTGACGGATTTTCAAAAATGACGCATCAAAAGACGCGTCTCGCAGAGGCGCATCCAACAAAAATTTGAGCGAGTGTGTACGGTCGGAATAGCGGAAGTTGTATGCGGAAAACCGGAAGTGCGTTTAGGTTTTCTCATTTTTGAAGGACTACGTACAAGTAGAGTCGCGGAGTTAAGTGTCCAGAAGGCTAAGTGGGAACGACCCGCTTCGATTGAGTGGTCTGCCGTTCCGGAGAGACGATTAGTTCCGGAGTTATCTGCCTGCAAAATTCGGATTTCCATTTGAGGAAATCGCGTGACGTCACAAGGTGCCGTGACGTCACAGGAGTAGTGTGTGAATATCAAACCGGAATCTCAAAATAGCGGCCAAACCAAGAGTGCCAGGACTTTGGTTCCACGTGGCCGACCCCCGATTCTGGCCCTGGGCCCTGTGGCCAAATTTGGCATTCCTACATGCCAAGGGGGGGGAGTTTTTCGCGGGTCAGTTTTTGGTGAATAACTCGGTGAGTTCTTGACGGATTTTCAAAAGTGACGCATCAAAAGACGCGTCTCGCAGAGGCGCATCCAACAAAAATTTGAGCGAGTGTGTACGGTCGGAATAGCGGAAGTTGTATGCGGAAAACCGGAAGTGCGTTTAGGTTTTCTCATTTTTGAAGGACTACGTACAAGTAGAGTCGCGGAGTTAAGTGTCCAGAAGGCTAAGTGGGAACGACCCGCTTCGATTGAGTGGTCTGCCGTTCCGGAGAGACGATTAGTTCCGGAGTTATCTGCCTGCAAAATTCGGATTTCCATTTGAGGAAATCGCGCGACGTCATAAGGTGCCGTGACGTCACAGGAGTAGTGTGTGAATATCAAACCGGAATCTCAAAATAGCGGCCAAACCAAGAGTGCCAGGACTTTGGTTCCACGTGGCCGACCCCCGATTCTGGCCCTGGGCCCTGTGGCCAAATTTGGCATTCCTACATGCCAAGGGGGGGGAGTTTTTCGCGGGTCAGTTTTTGGTGAATAACTCGGTGAGTTCTTGACGGATTTTCAAAAGTGACGCATCAAAAGACGCGTCTCGCAGAGGCGCATCCAACAAAAATTTGAGCGAGTGTGTACGGTCGGAATAGCGGAAGTTGTATGCGGAAAACCGGAAGTGCGTTTAGGTTTTCTCATTTTTGAAGGACTACGTACAAGTAGAGTCGCGGAGTTAAGTGTCCAGAAGGCTAAGTGGGAACGACCCGCTTCGATTGAGTGGTCTGCCGTTCCGGAGACACGATTAGTTCCGGAGTTATCTGCCTGCAAAATCCGGATTTCCATTTCCGGTTCGGTCAACAAACAAGGTTAGTACGAGTTGGACCCACAGGTGGCGCTAGTGTCGCCAGGAGAAATATTCCATAGCCCACCCCACTTGGACCATCTAGCTACAGGCGTTTTTCTGGAAATCGTGAAATATTTCACGAAATATTTCATGAAATATTTCAACCTTGAAATATTTCAAAAGAGGACAAAATTTCCTTTCTGGGGAGCTGCCGGACGCCCGGATCGGACAAGCGGTTCCGGAGATATAGGGGTCTAAAAAGTTTGATAAGTAGTTTGATAAGTGTTATCGAACTCCAACACCGACTTATCAAACTTTCGGCAAATTCTTCAAAGTTGGATATCTCGGTAACCCCTCGGGCTAGAGGGACGTCCGTGGTATCGTTGGATAGGTCTCGGAGAGGAGCATCTTTTCGTCACCCCCCCGCCCCTCCCATATCCACCCCCTCCCCCTCAGGAAGGAAAAACCTCCCCACGCCAAGTAGGACATCGGTGCGGGGTATCATTCGAAAGGTCTGGAGGAGGGGCGTTGAGTCTCCACCACTCCGCCCACCTCCCACCCACCCCCCACGCAGAGCAGCAAAGAAATGGTGATCACCCGAACGTCGACGCGTGCTGCGTCGGTGGATTCGCGCGCGAAGACAGGAGCGGCCTCGGGTGTTGAACCGAGGGTGGTTGTCCAGCGACTACCAATGTCTTCCTCATCAACGGCTTCGCCTGCTGCTGTAGAGCTGAAACTCCTGCAGGAGGCTCTGCAGAGTATGGAGCGGAAATATGAGGAGATGCGGAAGCAGAACGAGAAGCTGCATGAGGAGCTAATTCGAATGTGTCAGATGTTCGAAGAGGCTAAGAAGGAGGCGCGCCTAGAGGCCATTCGGCGCGAAGAAAAGGCGGATGCGGAGATAGCGATGCTCCGTGTGGCTCACCAGCGTGATCGTGATGCGCTCAATGAGCTCATCGCGCAGGTGATTGGACATCAGCGTCCAGGAGAGGCAATCCGGCAATCCGCAAGCCCGCCAACCCCCATGCCGCGACGTCCATTGCAGATGCATGGACAACGGCAGCTGGAGGAGCAACAGTGGCAGCAGCAGCAGCAGCAGCAGCAGCAGCAGCAACATCGTGAGCAGCGGCAGCAGCAGCAGCAGCAGCAGCAACAGCGTCAGCAGAGTGCAGCGACGGCTATGGTGGTGCCGTCTTCGGACCAGGAAGGCGACTCCTGGACTGAGGTGGTGCGCCGTAAGCCGGCACGCCAACCGGCGAGAACGCAGCAGCAGCAGCAGCAGCAGTGGCCGCAGCTGCCACAACAACGGGCGAAGGTCCAGCGACAGGCGGTTGCAGGACCATCGTCACAGCAGCCCCAACAACAGCAGGGGCAACAGGCCTGGCGTAGCCAGCCTGCAACACGGCGAGGCGGAGGGCGTCAACGGCAGCGCAAAATCAAGCCGGACGCAATTGAGATTGCTCCAGCCGAGGGACAAACCTGGACCGAGGTTTACCAGGTTGTGCGTGGGGCTCCAGAGATGGTGAAATACGCAGAGGCCCTCGGAGTCGGACGACGCACCACACGCTCCCGACTCGTTATGGAGCTGAAGGAGAGCGCGAACGCTGCAGAGGTGCTGCAGTGCATCCAAGACGTGTGCGCGAAGGCGGAACTGCCGGCATCAGCACGATTGGTGACTCCCACGGTCGACATCCGGATGGACGCGGTCGACCCTTTAGCGGAGGAGACACACGTGGCGAAGGCACTCTCCGAGCTATGCCAGCACACCGTGGAGGAGACTTCGGTTCGGCTGCGACCAGCGTGGGACGGCACGAAGGTGGCGATAGCGCGTGTGACAACGAAGGCGGCAGAGGAGCTGGACGGGAAGTTTGTCAAAATCAAGTACACGTCCTGCCTGATCCGGAAGGTGGCTCCAATGCAGACGCGGCAGCAACGTTGTTACAAGTGTCTGGAGATGGGACACGTCCGGGCAGCGTGCACGAGCGAAGTCGACCGCTCGGCCAGCTGCATTCGTTGCGGGAAGCCGGATCATCAGGCGAAGAGCTGCACGGCGGAGGTGTGCTGTGCCGTGTGCAGCGGTCCGCATCCGGTCGGGCATCTGACGTGCCGACGCTAAAGGTGCTGCAGATCAACCTTGGGCGGAGCAGGACAGCTCAGGACCTGCTGATGCAGACGGCTCGCGAGATGGATGTTCAGGTGGTGCTTGCCTCGAGATGATCCGCGATGGGCTGTTGATGAGGAGTTGAGCGTGGCGATCGTCGCAACGGGGGCTTACCCCATCCAGCGTCTGTGGGGAAGCGTCGTCCCGGGACTGGTGGTTGCCACGATAGCGGGAGTTACGTTCGCCAGCTGCTACGTGTCGCCCAGCAGCGGTCTTGATGACTTCGAGGAGTTTCTTGGTGCGGTGGAGGTGTCGCTGGTGGGACATACAACATCAGTCCTGGCTGGGGACTTCAACGCCTGGAACGAGGAGTGGGGGAGTGCGCGCACTACCCGGAAGGGGCAGGAGCTCCTAAGCGTGGTGGAGCAGCTGGCGCTGCAGACGCTGAACCGTGGCAACGTGCCCACCTTCAAGGGCAACGGGGTTGCACGGGAAAGCGTCATCGACGTCTCCTTCGCCAGCCAATCCATTGTGCGGCCGGACTCATGGCGCGTGCTTAACCGCTTCTCCGGCAGCGATCACGAGTACATCGAGTTTCAGGTGGAGGTTCCGGGTCAACGGAACAAGCGACGTGGCCAGCAGCACCAAAGCCAAGCAGCAGCCAGTGACGGGACAGCCAGGCATGCCGGAACTCGGTGGAAGACGACGCAGTTCGTCCGGAAGAGCTTTGACATCGCCCTCACAGTCGGCCGCTTCGGACAGGTCGACACTCCGGAGGGGCTGGTTGGCGGACTCACTCGGGCGTGCGATGAGACCATGGAGAGAGTACACGGGGCTACCTTCCACCGCAAGCCCCAGGTGTACTGGTGGTCTCCGGACATCGAGCGCTTGAGGGAAGAGTGCGAAGCAGCGGAGGCAGCCCATCGCCGGGCTCAACCGTCGGAGCGTGCTGCGACGTCTGCCGGACTGCAGGACTGTCGTCGTTTGCTGCAGGCCAGTATCCAGAACAGCAAGGAGAGCAGCCTTCAAGAGCTGATTGACGGCGTCGAGGCTGAGGTGTTCGGTCTTGGGTACAAGGTTGTGCGAGCGAAGCTTCGCGGCCGGGCGCCACCGGAAACGGACCGCGCTGTTCTTGGTCCGATCGTCGACGCCTTGTTCCCGGAGCATCCAGCGTTCGAGTGGCCGGACATCGAAGCGAGCACCGCCTCACACGTCGCTCTGAGGCCGGTCACGAGCTCGGAGGTCCTGCTACTGGCTGAGCGGATGGCGTCGTCCAAGGCGCCAGGGTTGGACGGCATCCCGAACACTGCGGTAAAAGCAGCGATGCGGAAGCA
>NW_026045081.1:0-17500 GCF_943734845.2 Anopheles funestus | reverse complement strand
AGTCCATATCCACTTTATAGGTTAAAGTCATAAGTTGTGATTGCACAACCATTCTTCATAAGAGTTTAATCACTCTTCAACTAACTTTCGTTCTGGTGTCTTGGTATCAAATCGCGTAAGACACAAGATTCTACTGGCCAAATAGAATCTAGCACATTGGTTAACCTGGCGCCGCAGTCAACTCATGTGCTTGGATCGGATCGAGCTATTGAGTATTGGGCCTGCATACTCGCTCATCCGTATCCTTTGCGTACCGCCCCATGGCCCCGTCCTTAGAGTTAATGACTAGTAGGCTTAACTCTTTGTATGTCTGCACCACAGTTCCCGTTCGTTCCGTGCCGTGGCCGGATACGTATTGCACATCGGTATACCTGTCGCTACTCAGGCAACTCGTGTGCGTGGATTGGATCGAGCTCATGGGGTGTGTAGAGATTCCATGTTATAATTGCAAGTCCATATCCACTTTATAGGTTAAAGTCATAAGTTGTGATTGCACAACCATACTTCATAAGAGTTTAATAACTCTTCAACTAACTTTCGTTCTGGTGTCTTGGTATCAAATCGCATAAGACACAAGATTCTACTGGCCAAATAGAATCTAGCACATTGGTTAACCTGGCGCCGCAGTCAACTCATGTGCTTGGATCGGATCGAGCTATTGAGTATTGGGCCTGCATACTCGCTCATCCGTATCCTTTGCGTACCGCCCCATGGCCCCGTCCTTAGAGTTAATTACTAGTAGGCTTAACTCTTTGTATGTCTGCACCACAGTTCCCGTTCGTTCCGTGCCGTGGCCGGATACGTATTGCACATCGGTATACCTGTCGCTACTCAGGCAACTCGTGTGCGTGGATTGGATCGAGCTCATGGGGTGTGTAGAGATTCCATGTTATAATTGCAAGTCCATATCCACTTTATAGGTTAAAGTCATAAGTTGTGATTGCACAACCATACTTCATAAGAGTTTAATAACTCTTCAACTAACTTTCGTTCTGGTGTCTTGGTATCAAATCGCATAAGACACAAGATTCTACTGGCCAAATAGAATCTAGCACATTGGTTAACCTGGCGCCGCAGTCAACTCATGTGCTTGGATCGGATCGAGCTATTGAGTATTGGGCCTGCATACTCGCTCATCCGTATCCTTTGCGTACCGCCCCATGGCCCCGTCCTTAGAGTTAATGACTAATAGGCTTAACTCTTTGTATGTCTGCACCACAGTTCCCGTTCGTTCCGTGCCGTGGCCGGATACGTATTGCACAACAGTAGATACCATCACCTGACGTATCTAACACACCACTATTGTAACTCGTCGTCGAAGGACCTTTCAAGTGCCTGATGGCCAGGGGAGCTCTTACACGGCACGGAGACACAGTGATGCTCGCCCATCACAGTGTACAACGATCGAGTTTGCTTAAGTGTCTGGGTACCTACACACCAGACACAATGCAATGGCCACGGATCCACACAAGGCACATCACATGCAGAAAGCTTCACCAGATTATGACACATACCACACTCTTGTAACTCGTCGTCGAAGGGGCGTTCAAAGTGCCTTACGGCTAGGGGAGATCTAGCACGGCACGGAGACACAGTGATGGTTGCCCATCAAAGTGTACAACGATCGAGTTTGCTTTCCGCGCAAGCGTTCTAAGTGTCTGGGTACCTACACACCAGACACAATGCAATGGCCACGGATCCACACAAGGCACATCACATGCAGAAAGCTTCACCAGATTCTGACACATACCACACTCTTGTAACTCGTCGTCGAAGGGGCGTTCAAAGTGCCTTACGGCTAGGGGGGATCTAGCACGGCACGGAGACACAGTGATGGTCACCCATCAAAGTGTACAACGATCGAGTTTGCTTTCCGCGCAAGCGTTCTAAGTGTCTGGGTATCTAAGCACCAGACACAATGCAATGGCCATGGATCCACACAAGGCACATCACATGCAGAAAGCTTCACCAGATTCTGACACATACCACACACATGCAACTCGTCGTCGAAGGGGCGTTCAAGTGCCTTACGGCTAGGGGAGATCTAGCTCGGCACGGGGACACAGTGATGGTCACCCATCAAAGTGTACAACGAACGAGTTGGCTTTCAACAAATTCTGACACATAGCAAGCGAGCGACCGAGCTACACCGAAGGCAGCCCATGGTTGGTCACTCGCGGACGATCATCAGTAATGATCCTTCCGCAGGTTCACCTACGGAAACCTTGTTACGACTTTTACTTCCTCTAAATCATCAAGTTCGGTCAACTTCAGCCATGCCAGCTGCAGCTCACGAAGGAACCGCGGAAGGTAAGCCTCCAGAAACCTCACTAAATAATCCATCGGTAGTAGCGACGGGCGGTGTGTACAAAGGGCAGGGACGTAATCAGCACTAGCTAATGACTAGTGCTTACTAGAAATTCCAGGTTCATGGGGACCGTTGCAGTCCCCAATCCCGACTAGATGGGCATTTTAGTGATTTCCCGTTCCTCTCGGAATGGGGGCGCCTATTGGCGAGAACACGCTGCGACCCACATTGTAGCACGCGTGCAGCCCAGAACATCTAAGGGCATCACGGACCTGTTATCGCTCATTCTCAGCTTGCTAAACACAAGTTGTCCCGCTAAGCAGGGCAAACGTAGCCGACGACCGCCCGTGAAGGCGCCGCCCGGCTGTAACGTCAGGTGCGCCCGGAGGCGCACTGCTGACAGCGTTCTAGTTAGCATGTTTGAGTCACGTTCGTTATCGGAATTAACCAGACAAATCATTCCACGAACTAAGAACGGCCATGCACCACTACCCTTAAATTTGAGAAAGAGCTATCAATCTGTCTTACCTCGATAAGTTTGGACCTGGTAAATTTTCCCGTGTTGAGTCAAATTAAGCCGCAAGCTCCACTTCTTGTGGTGCCCTTCCGTCAATTCCTTTAAGTTTCAACTTTGCAACCATACTTCCCCCGGAACCCGATTTTGGTTTCCCGGAAGCGACTGAGAGCACCGAATAGGGGTAGCGTCTCCCAATTGCTAATTGGCATCGTTTACGGTTAGAACTAGGGCGGTATCTAATCGCCTTCGATCCTCTAACTTTCGTTCTTGATTAAAGAAAGCATCCATGGCAAACGCTTTCGCTTCAGTTGGTCCTACGACGGTCTACGAATTTCACCTCTCGCGCCGTAATACCAATGCCCCCAACTACTTCTGTTAATCATTACCTCTAGGTTTCTGACAAACCAACGAAATCGTATAAACCGAGGTCATATTCCATTATTCCATGCAAGATTATTCTCGGCCAACGCCAACCCCACGGGGGGGCCGGACGCTTTGTCTTAGCCTGCTTTGAGCACTCTAATTTGTTCAAGGTAAATGTGAGTATCTTGAGCACCATGAGGAGCCCGTGCCGGAGTTAACCGGTAGCACGGTACTCGTTCACAGAGTAACGCCCAAGTACACCATTGTGAGTCGCAGCCGTGAGCGCGCGCACGAACGGCCCCGGCGTGTAACCGGGCGCCCGTGGCGGTCACGTGTCTGGACGGGCAATCAACTTCGAACGTTTTAACCGCAACAACTTTAATATACGCTAGTGGAGCTGGAATTACCGCGGCTGCTGGCACCAGACTTGCCCTCCACTTGATCCTTGTTGAAGGATTTATACTCAACTCATTCCAATTATGGACCATCGTTAGAGAGGTCCATATTGTTATTTCTCGTCACTACCTCCCCGTACTGGGATTGGGTAATTTACGCGCCTGCTGCCTTCCTTGGATGTGGTAGCCATTTCTCAGGCTCCCTCTCCGGAATCGAACCCTGATTCCCCGTTACCCGTCGCAACCATGGTAGTCCTCTACACTACCATCAATAGTTGATAGGGCAGACATTTGAAAGATCTGTCGTCAGTCGACAAGCGACCATACGATCTGCGTCCTTATCCAGACTTCAACTCAAGCCGCCCGGAGGCGATTGGTTTAACTAATAAGTGCACCAGTTCAGCTACCCGCGAGGGCAACAGTCCCGGCATGTTGCATGTATTAGCTCTGGATTTTCCACAGTTATCCAAGTAACTAGTGGTAGGATGATCTTGTGAATTATAGCTGTTATACTGAGCCTTATGCGGTTTCACATTCATTTATGTTTGTACTTAGACATGCATGGCTTAACCTTTGAGACAAGCGTATATTACTGGTAGGATCAACCAGAATTCGTTCCACTACAGACACACACTCGCTTAGTGGGAAATAAATTTCCACACAACTCTCTCTCTCTAGAACCATATGGAATGGCTCTTTGGTGTTGGGTAAGGCACCAATTTGTTGGGGTGTAACGGTCACCACCAACTTTAAGTTTGTTAGGGCACAACGGAAACCACTAACTAAACTTTAGGAAACTAAATTTCCTCACACATTATCTCTCACCATATTAGCACTAGGTGCTATCCACGATTGTACAACGTTTCAACTCTTGAATCGACCGTAGGGCCGCGGAATTGCTTCCGGGCCCCTATTCTCGCTATTAATTGTTCATCTCTTTCAATACATCGAGTTCGTTCCATTGGGTAGTTCGCATGGCGAACGTTTTGATGCAGCCCCCTGGGGGACCACGGCACTTTACACCGGGTATGGTGTATGCGCAACCTACAGATAACAATAAACCCCTTAGGCGTGTGTAAACCGATGTTGGGCTGCTCAACATCTTTCATGGTTACATCACTTGCACCAGAACCCACGGTGCCGATTTGGTAATATGTTGTACATTTACTCTCAAGATGTACGCTTCGGCCCCTTATTCAGGGGCTCAAGCTATTACCAGCAAGAACAATCCTCATCCAGACTTGAACTCGAAACACCCGCAGGCGAACGGTTTAACTAATAAGTGCACCAGTCTTGAATCCATGCGTCGGTGGAAACAATGCCGGCGTGTTGCATGTATTAGCTCTGAACTTAGCGAGTGATTGCCTTGCAGCTGTCATACTGAGCGTAGAGCGTGATTATCGCTCACTTGAACCATGTTGAATGGCTCTTTGGTGTAGGGTAAGGCACCAATTTGTTGGGGCGTAACGGTCACCACCAACTTAAGACTTGCTTATAGGTATTTCAACGTTTTCAACTCTTAAATCGACCGTGTTTCATTATCATCTCTTCTTCTTATTAAATGCATAGAGTTCGTTCCATTGGGTAGTTCGCGTGGCGAACGGTTTGATGCAGCCCCCCGGGGGGGACCACGGCACTTTACACCGGGCATGGTGTATGCGCAACCTACAGATCACCAATATATTTGTGATCGATAATGCACACTTCTTACACGACTGACCAGTCGACAGCGCTGCCTTCCTATTATGCGTGTGTAAACCGATGTTGGGCTGCTCAACATCTTTCACGGTTACATCACTTGCACCCGAACCCATGGTGCCGATTTGGTAATATGTTGTACATGGTCTCAAGATGTACGCTTCGACCCCTTATTCAGGGGCTCAAGCTATTACCAGCAAGATCAATCCTCATCCAGACTTGAACTCGAAACACCCGGAGGCGAACGGTTTAACTAATAAGTGCACCAGTCTTGAATCCATGCGTCGGTGGAAACAATGCCGGCATGTTGCATGTATTAGCTCTGAACATAGCGAGTGATTGCCTTGTAGCTGTCGAACTGAGCGTAGAATGTGATTATCGCTCACTTGAAAGGGTCAAGCCCTTTCGAGTCGTCCGGTTTTTACGCCAGACGACTCGGTCCACCATCTTTCGGGATACAAGTTGACTAAGTGGTACCACTACACTTATCAACTTTCGATTTGGTAATCCTCATCCAGCTTCCTTTCTGGAGGTCCCGAGGATTACCAATTGGGCTGTCATACTGAGCTCATATATTGGAGATCGATAATGCACACTTCTTACACGACTGACCAGTCGACAGCGCTGCCTTCCTATTATGCGTGTGTAAACCGATGTTGGGCTGCTCAACATCTTTCACGGTTACATCACTTGCACCAGAACCCACGGTGCCGATTTGGTAATATGTTGTACATTTACTCAAGATGTACGCTTCGGCCCCTTATTCAGGGGCTCAAGCTATTACCAGCAAGAACAATCCTCATCCAGACTTGAACTCGAAACACCCGGAGGCGAACGGTTTAACTAATAAGTGCACCAGTCTTGAATCCATGCGTCGGTGGAAACAATGCCGGCGTGTTGCATGTATTAGCTCTGAACTTAGCGAGTGATTGCCTTGCAGCTGTCATACTGAGCGTAGAGCGTGATTATCGCTCACTTGAACCATGTTGAATGGCTCTTTGGTGTAGGGTAAGGCACCAATTTGTTGGGGCGTAACGGTCACCACCAACTTAAGACTTGCTTATAGGTATTTCAACGTTTTCAACTCTTAAATCGACCGTGTTTCATTATCATCTCTTCTTCTTATTAAATGCATAGAGTTCGTTCCATTGGGTAGTTCGCGTGGCGAACGGTTTGATGCAGCCCCCCGGGGGGGACCACGGCACTTTACACCGGGCATGGTGTATGCGCAACCTACAGATCACCAATATATTTGTGATCGATAATGCACACTTCTTACACGACTGACCAGTCGACAGCGCTGCCTTCCTATTATGCGTGTGTAAACCGATGTTGGGCTGCTCAACATCTTTCACGGTTACATCACTTGCACCCGAACCCATGGTGCCGATTTGGTAATATGTTGTACATGGTCTCAAGATGTACGCTTCGACCCCTTATTCAGGGGCTCAAGCTATTACCAGCAAGAACAATCCTCATCCAGACTTGAACTCGAAACACCCGGAGGCGAACGGTTTAACTAATAAGTGCACCAGTCTTGAATCCATGCGTCGGTGGAAACAATGCCGGCGTGTTGCATGTATTAGCTCTGAACTTAGCGAGTGATTGCCTTGCAGCTGTCGAACTGAGCGTAGAGCGTGATTATCGCTCACTTGAAAGGGTCAAGCCCTTTCGAGTCGTCCGGTTTTTACGCCAGACGACTCGGTTCACCATCTTTCGGGATACAAGTTGACTAAGTGGTACCACTACACTTATCAACTTTCGATTTGGTAATCCTCATCCAGCTTCCTTTCTGGAGGTCCCGAGGATTACCAATTGGGCTGTCATACTGAGCTCATATATTGGAGATCGATAATGCACACTTCTTACACGACTGACCAGTCGACAGCGCTGCCTTCCTATTATGCGTGTGTAAACCGATGTTGGGCTGCTCAACATCTTTCACGGTTACATCACTTGCACCAGAACCCACGGTGCCGATTTGGTAATATGTTGTACATTTTCTCAAGATGTACGCTTCGGCCCCTTATTCAGGGGCTCAAGCTATTACCAGCAAGAACAATCCTCATCCAGACTTGAACTCGAAACACCCGGAGGCGAACGGTTTAACTAATAAGTGCACCAGTCTTGAATCCATGCGTCGGTGGAAACAATGCCGGCGTGTTGCATGTATTAGCTCTGAACTTAGCGAGTGACTGCCTTGCAGCTGTCGAACTGAGCGTAGAGCGTGATTATCGCTCACTTGAACCATGTTGAATGGCTCTTTGGTGTAGGGTAAGGCACCAATTTGTTGGGGCGTAACGGTCACCACCAACTTAAGACTTGCTTATAGGCATTTCAACGTTTTCAACTCTTAAATCGACCGTGTTTCATTATCATCTCTTCTTCTTATTAAATGCATCGAGTTCGTTCCATTGGGTAGTTCGCGTGGCGAACGGTTTGATGCAGCCCCCCGGGGGGGACCACGGCACTTTACACCGGGCATGGTGTATGCGCAACCTACAGATCACCAATATATTTGTGATCGATAATGCACACTTCTTACACGACTGACCAGTCGACAGCGCTGCCTTCCTATTATGCGTGTGTAAACCGATGTTGGGCTGCTCAACATCTTTCACGGTTACATCACTTGCACCAGAACCCATGGTGCCGATTTGGTAATATGTTGTACATGGTCTCAAGATGTACGCTTCGACCCCTTAAGGGCTCAAGCTATTACCAGCAAGATCAATCCTCATCCAGACTTGAACTCGAAACACCCGGAGGCGAACGGTTTAACTAATAAGTGCACCAGTCTTGAATCCATGCGTCGGTGGAAACAATGCCGGCATGTTGCATGTATTAGCTCTGAACATAGCGAGTGATTGCCTTGTAGCTGTCGAACTGAGCGTAGAATGTGATTATCGCTCACTTGAAAGGGTCAAGCCCTTTCGAGTCGTCCGGTTTTTACGCCAGACGACTCGGTTCACCATCTTTCGGGAAGGGACCGTCTCGGTCGCAAGCTGCTCCGGTCCCCAAACAACCTGCGACAAATGATAGGAAATGCCGACATCAATACGTGTTCAGTTTGGTTTATCGCTCATAGGTCTTTTTGACCATCGATCCCTGATTATAACTCTCAATTAAACAGTCAGGAGAGTAAGGCATGCCCATCGATATCTCATCGACAGGCGATACCGCAAGAACGGCCAACGACACATCAGGTGATCGATTATTGCTACGACTTTTGCTTAATCGTTTCCACTCCTTAGAGAAAGAAACCCCCGGGGACCGTCTCGGTCGCAAGCTGCTCCGGTCCCTAAACAACCTGCGACAAATGATAGGAAATGCCGACATCAATATGTGTTCAGTTTGGTTTATCGCTCATTGGTCTGTTTGACCATCGATCCCTGATTAAACTCTCAGTAATCCAGTCGGGAGAGTAAGGCATGCCCATCGATATCTCATCGACAGGCGATACCGCTTGAACGGCCAACGACACATCAGAAGATCGTATCTTGCTACAACTTTTGCTTAATCGTTTCTTCTCCTTGGAGAAAGAAACCCCCGGGGACCGTCTCGGTCGCAAGCTGCTCCGGTCCCTAAACAACCTGCGACAAATGATAGGAAATGCCGACATCAATACGTGTTCAGTTTGGTTTATCGCTCATTGGTCTTGTTTGACCATCGATCCCTGATTAATACTCTCAATTAGAAGGTCGGTAGAGTAAGGCATGCCCATCGATATCTCATCGACAGGCGATACCGCATGAACGGCCAACGACACATCAGAGGATCGTATCTTGCTACAACTCTTGCTTAATAGTTTCCACTCCTTGGAGAAAGAAACCCCCGGGGACCGTCTCGGCCGCAAGTTGCTCCGGTCCCTAAACAACCTGCGGCATCAAATGATAGGAAAAGCCGACATCAATACGTGTTCAGTTTGGTTTATCGCTCATAGGTCTGTTTGACCATCGATCCTAGAATTCAACTTTCGAGTAAGGCATGCCCGTCGATATCTCATCGATAGGCGATACCGGTAGAACGGCCAACGACACACATCTAGGATCGCATTTACTCTTCCTTGGATGGATAACCAATACCCTAGGACCGTTTCATCGCGAGCTGCTCCGGTCCTCAAACAACTCGCGAACCACCGATAGGATGATATTAGGAATGGCCGACTTTCATCCTTTAACTCTCAGTTCTGCTTACCAAAACATAGGTACTTGGACCTTAAAGACCACTATATGTTCCCCGATCGGGGGCAATCGGAACGTCTATCCATCATCAACATCGTTTCACTCATTCCGAACCACCAAATTGGACAGACAGTACCATATTCACCAACCGATTGCTTCAACTTCGCAAACTGTATGGTAAGTTCTACTAATTTCACATCTTACCATCGACTAATAGTGCATAAATCCACTTGGAAATCACTTTTCCTTGGTCCTCGGACCTTCTACGACAACGTCCAACAAATATCCGAAGTCGTTTCCCAACTTAGACCAAGCATTTCGTATCTTTACTTCTAATCGATTTTTTCTCGCATAATTGACGATCAAAATCTAAAAACCACATTTTGAGCCAGAAGCAGTCGTCCGATCGTCCTGGGGGTAGTCTCAATCGATTTAGAAGGGTCCAATTCATAAAGATACATACTCAGTCAAAATCATGCTTCTGGCTCACCTACCCCCTATATAGTAAACGAAAGCGTACAGGCGTGGAAAACGTGCCATTTTTCTCCATCACGGACTTTTTTTTTCTCGTTGCACCGACTCTAGTAAAAAAGTGAAATTTTTTACTAGTTACCAACTTTTGCAAATTATCATCGGATATCACTTTTTATGGTCTATAGTAAGTTCTTATCACGTTTTAGTAGTTTTTGAAAAAAAAATTTTTTTGAACTTTTCAAAATTTTTCAAAACAAAGTTTTTGTAGGCGGTTTTGTGTATGGAGGGTTACTAGTCTCGGGGTCACTGTTTGACCGAAAAACCACTATATATCATTCGAAAGGTAATTTCAAGGGCTACAAAAAATTGTTCTACGGCACCCCCCTCCGACGTCTAGTATTCGAGTTATTGGCCAAAAACCATCACTTGAGCGATTTTTCGTTCAGGGTACCCGACTCTAGTAAAAAAGTGAAATTTTTCTCGATTGACCAAGTGTTGCAAATGACCATCGGATTTCACTTTTTATGGTCTATAGTGAGTTCTGATCACGATTTGGTACTTTTTGAAAAAATTTTTTTGACGCACTTTTCAAAATTTTGCAAAACCAAAACTTTTTAGGCGGTTTTGTGTATGGAGGGTTACTAGTCTCGGGGTCACTGTTTGACCAAAAAACCACTATATATCATTCGAAAGGTAATTTCAAGGGCTACAAAAAATTGTTCTACGGCACCCCCCTCCGACGTCTAGTATTCGAGTTATTGACCAAAAACCGCAACTATAGCGGTTTTTCGTACAGGGTACCCGACTCTAGTAAAATGATGCGATTTTTACTAGTCTAGGAACTTTTTGGTCAAAAAATCAAGTATATGTCATTCGATAGATAATTTCAAGGGCTACCAAAAATTGTTCCACGACACCCCCCTGCGACGTCTAGTATTCGAGTTATTAGCCAAAAACCGCAACTTAAGCGGTTTTTCGTCCAGGGTACCCGACTCTAGTAAAATGATGCGATTTTTACTAGTCTAGGGAACTTTTTGGCCAAAAATCAAGTATATGTCATTCGATAGATAATTTCAAGGGCTACCAAAAATTGTTCCACGACACCCCCCTGCGACGTCTAGTATTCGAGTTATTAGCCAAAAACCGCAATTATAGCGGTTTTTCGTCCAGGGTACCCGACTCTAGTAAAATGATGCGATTTTTACTAGTCTAGGGAACTTTTTGGCCAAAAATCAAGTATATGTCATTCGATAGATAATTTCAAGGGCTACCAAAAATTGTTCCATGACACCCCCCTGCGACGTCTAGTATTCGAGTTATGGGCCAAAAACCATTCATACTTGAGCATTTTGCTCATTTTGCCTGTACGGGTACCGGGGACTAGTAAAATCAGGCCAATTTTACTAGAGTAGGGGTCCTTTTTGGTCAAAAAAACAACTTTTGCTCGTTCGATAGGGAATCGATAGGGCAACAAAAAATCGTTCTACGACCCCCCCTTCCGATGTCTAGTATTCGAGTTATGGGCCAAAAACAGTTTATAGCTAATTTTTCACTCGATTTTTCACCAAGTATCGCACATTACTCCGGTTCTATACATTGGATCGTCAATCTTTAAGATTTTATGGGTAGTTCCAACTGTTTGCTACATTTCATCCATACATCACCAACCGATTCAATGTCTGTGCTAGAAGTTATTAGAGGAATAAAAAAATTTACCCTTGGCTTTGGACCGTACAATTTTACCCATTTTTGGCCCATATTTGCCCCATAGCTCCGCCGGTATCCAAGATATGGCCACACTTTCTTCTGGCCATGGGTAGATGGCACTTGTGGCTAGATTTCTTCCATGCACCACTAATCGCTACCATGTCTGTGGCCGGAGCTATTCGACGAACAACCATCGCATTTACCTAGGTACTTTTTCGGATTTTTGGTCCAACTTGCACCATTTTTGGCCCGTATTTGCCCCATAGCTCCGCCGGTATCCAAGATATGGCCACACTTTCTTCTGGCCATGGGTAGATGGCACTTGTGGCTAAATTTCTTCCATGCACCACTAATCGCTACCATGTCTGTGGCCGGAGCTATTCACGAAAGCGCCTCGCGCACTTGGTCGGATTTTTGGTCCAACTTGCACCATTTTTGGCCCATATTTGCCCCATAGCTCCGCCGGTATCCAAGATATGGCCACACTTTCTTCTGGCCATGGGTAGATGGCACTTGTGGCTAGATTTCTTCCATGCACCACTAATCGCTACCATGTCTGTGGCCGGAGCTATTCACGAAAGCGCCTCGCGCACTTGGTCGGATTTTTGGTCCACCTGGCACCATTGTTGGCCCGTATTTGCCCCATAGCTCCGCCGGTATCCAAGATATGGCCACACTTTCTTCTGGCCATGGGTAGATGGCACTTGTGGCTACATTTCTTCCATGCACCACTAATCGCTACCATGTCTGTGGCCGGAGCTATTCGACGAACAACCATCGCATTCACCTTCTCGTTGCACTTCTTCGGGAATTTGGTGCAACCAAGTTTTCACTATAACTTGGTCATTTTCCGTCCATCGGACATGCGGTTTTGGGTGTCGATACTTGACACCGCGCGCTACAATATGTTCCTCCACGACCATGTGGTCCGATGCTTCCAACAGGAGCTATTCGAGGAGTACCGATTTTTCACCATTAAAAATGCTCAATTTTGCACCAACTTTTGCCTATAACTCAGGCTGTATCGATCGGATCTTCAATCTTGAAAAAGTTTTGGATAGGTGGCACCAAATGCTACATTTCGTTCTTCCACGTCAACTTTGTCCGATGTCTAGCAAAAAAGTTATTCGCGAACCAAGTCCAGAACCCATGCAATGGCTGCCCTCATTGCATACATCACGGCGGTTAACTCTCGTTACTCTATACCGTGGACTTGGTACTTTTTCAGGCATTCGTTGCTACTTCTCGGTTCATGATATTCGTTTACGGTCTTCACTAGGGCATTTGGTGCTCCTTATCGGTTCATGATATTCGTTTACGGTCTTCACTAGGGCATTTGGTGCTCCTTATCGGTTCATGATATTCGTTTACGGTCTTCACTAGGGCATTTGGTGCTCCTTATCGGTTCATGATATTCGTTTACGGTCTTCACTAGGGCATTTGGTGCTCCTTCTCGGTTCATGATATTCGTTTACGGTCTTCACTAGGGCATTTGGTACTGGGCTTCCCACTTTCTACTGATCGATCCATACTCACTTGCGTGCACCTAGCCTAGGAAGGTTTCCTATGGCTTCCCATCTTTCTACTGATCGATCCATACTCACTTGCGTGCACCTAGCCTAGGAAGGTTTCCTATGGCTTCCCATCTTTCTACTGATCGATCCATACTCACTTGCGTGCACCTAGCCTAGGAAGGTTTCCTATGGCTTCCCATCTTTCTACTGATCGATCCATACTCACTTGCGTGCACCTAGCCTAGGAAGGTTTCCTATGGCTTCCCATCTTTCTACTGATCGATCCATACTCACTTGCGTGCACCTAGCCTAGGAAGGTTTCCTATGGCTTCCCATCTTTCTACTGATCGATCCATACTCACTTGCGTGCACCTAGCCTAGGAAGGTTTCCTATGGCTTCCCATCTTTCTACTGATCGATCCATACTCACTTGCGTGCACCTAGCCTAGGAAGGTTTCCTATGGCTTCCCATCTTTCTACTGATCGATCCATACTCACTTGCGTGCACCTAGCCTAGGAAGGTTTCCTATGGCTTCCCATCTTTCTACTGATCGATCCATACTCACTTGCGTGCACCTAGCCTAGGAAGGTTTCCTTGGGCTTCCCATCTTTCTACTGATCGATCCATACTCACTTGCGTGCACCTAGCCTAGGAAGGTTTCCTATGGCTTCCCATCTTTCTACTGATCGATCCATACTCACTTGCGTGCACCTAGCCTAGGAAGGTTTCCTATGGCTTCCCATCTTTCTACTGATCGATCCATACTCACTTGCGTGCACCTAGCCTAGGAAGGTTTCCTATGGCTTCCCATCTTTCTACTGATCGATCCATACTCACTTGCGTGCACCTAGCCTAGGAAGGTTTCCTTGGGCTTCCCATCTTTCTACTGATCGATCCATACTCACTTGCGTGCACCTAGCCTAGGAAGGTTTCCTTGGGCTTCCCATCTTTCTACTGATCGATCCATACTCACTTGCGTGCACCTAGCCTAGGAAGGTTTCCTATGGCTTCCCATCTTTCTACTGATCGATCCATACTCACTTGCGTGCACCTAGCCTAGGAAGGTTTCCTTGGGCTTCCCATCTTTCTACTGATCGATCCATACTCACTTGCGTGCACCTAGCCTAGGAAGGTTTCCCTTCGGTACCGACTTCCATCTACGCACTCGATATAACCTAGGTACTTGGTACCGATGTTGGTTAACACTCAAGCATTTCTTGCATCCTGCGTGCAAGGTACCAATTTTCACTTCTTAGGTACGTTTATGGGCCCGCATTAATCCAATATCGCTCCGATGGCCTTTCGCATTATTTCATCCGATAGCCCTTGCCAAAAGCTACCAAAAGTTTCTCCACGGCCATGTGCTCCGACGCTTAGTTTAGGAAATATTCGAAAAAATTCAAAATAGGAAGCATTTTCTTATTGGAAAATCACCTTAAATCGATGGCCATTTTTTGGGCAAAAACTTTAACGTCTTCCCGACTTTGCGGGAATTGCGAATTTTAGGCACCCAGAGAAAATCTTTTACTTTAAGGGGGCGGCCGCGAAGTTGCCCAAAGTCTCGGACACAAAAATTCTCAAGTTCCCCACTCTAGTAAATCGCCCTATGAGTATCTCCTGGCCCGCGAGCTCTGCGAGCGGGCCAGCTTCGGCGATTTTTGCCTTTTCGCCTAGGCGGTTCTTCTACGAAATTGGTCCACAGCTTTTGCTCAGAAAGCTAGCATTTGTTGCAACAGTTAGGTGCTTGGTACCACATTTTGGTATCCATTTGGGCATTTGTTGCAACTACTCGGTACTTTGGCCCACATTTCGCTCTACTCGGGCCTCTATGGTGCTACTTGTCGGTACTTTTGGCCAACTTAGGCCAATTGGGTGCAACTTGTGGGTACTCTGTGGGTACTTTAGGGCATATTGTGTCTTTCGGGTGAACCTTCGCGATACTTCATGGGTAATGATGGCCACCTTAGGAACATTCAGTGCAACCTTTGGGCCTAAGGAAATTTGTCCAACTCTTTGGACTTAGAAAATTTTCTGGACTTAGAAAATTTTCTGGACTTGTAAAAATTTTCAAATGTTCAATTTGGCCCACATTTCGCTCTACTCGGGCCTCTATGGTGCTACTTGGCGGTACTTTTGGCCAACTTAGGCCAATTGGGTGCTCTTTGTGGATTCTCTATCGGTACTTTTGGCCAACTTAGGCCAATGGGGTGCTATATGTGGGTACTCTATCGGTACTTTTGGCCAACTTAGGCCAACTCAGTGCTACTTGTGGGTACTCTATCGGTACTTTTGGCCAACTTAGGCCAACTCAGTGCTTCTTGTGGGTACTCTATCGGTACTTTTGGCCAACTTAGGCCCATTCGGTGCTATTTGTGGGTACTCTATCGGTACTTTTGGCCAACTTAGGCCAACTCAGTGCTTCTTGTGGGTACTCTATCGGTACTTTTGGCCAACTTAGGCCCATTCGGTGCTATTTGTGGGTACTCTATCGGTACTTTTGGCCAACTTAGGCCAATTGGGTGCTGCTTATGGGTACTCTATCGGTACTTTTGGCCAACTTAGGCCAATTGGGTGCTACTTGTGGGTGCTCTATCGGTACTTTTGGCCAACTTAGGCCAACTCAGTGCTTCTTGTGGGTACTCTATCGGTACTTTTGGCCAACTTAGGCCCATTCGGTGCTATTTGTGGGTACTCTATCGGTACTTTTGGCCAACTTAGGCCAACTCAGTGCTACTTGTGGGTACTCTATCGGTACTTTTGGCCAACTTAGGCCAATTGGGTGCTCTTTGTTGGTGCTCTATCGGTACTTTGGGACATATTATGTCCTTCGGGTGAACCTTCTCGATACCTCATGGGTACTTGTGGCCAACTTAGGAAAATTCAGTGCAACCTATGGGCCTTTGGAAATTGTTCCAACACTTTGGACTTAGAAAATTTTCTGGACTTAGAAAATTTTTTGGACTTAGAAAAATTTTCAACTTCTGTATCTTCTTCATCATGTTCCATTTTGTGGGACTTAGAAAATTTTCTGGACTTAGAAAATTTTTTGGACTTAGGAAATTTTTCAACACTTGTAAAATTTTTGTTCCTTCTTTGAAGAAGAATACTTTCCACTATTAGCTTCTTTCTCTTTTTCTTCTTAGTTGTCTTCTTATTTTCGGTCCGAGAGCGCCGACACTTGTAAAATTATCTAAGTCCGAAGACTTTTGGAATGAACCAAAAGTCAACGAACACAATACATCAACCCTATCAACATCAAGTGGCAACCCGAAGGAAGCGCAGCGGCCAGCCCATGTACAACGCGAAGTTGTAGCATGCAACCAACCAACCGCTAACCTCCAACGGCACTCAATGTATTCGTTACACATGGGCGCACCTGCACCACACTGTCGTGACCATCCAACGAGCCGTCGGTTCGGTCGTGTGTTACAAGCACCCCATCACATAGGCATAGAGTCACCACACAGTGTTCTTCAACACTCTCGTCACATGGTGCAAGTCACGGTACGCACCACCAATGTGCACTGGTTGGCCAATTCCAGCACACACGGGGCGCGCACGCGCAAGCACTAACCACCAAGCATGGGTCGCCTGAGAGGATCGATGCGAACGCATCTCTACAACTTGAAGCTCCCAGCCTGTAGTCCCGTCGTTTGCGGGCGGTCGTAGG
The DNA here is from genome assembly GCF_943734845.2 of Anopheles funestus. Taxonomy (NCBI): domain Eukaryota; kingdom Metazoa; phylum Arthropoda; class Insecta; order Diptera; family Culicidae; genus Anopheles; species Anopheles funestus. The sequence continues at coordinate 669 of NW_026045081.1, read as the reverse complement.
TGTCGAAACTAGTGATATCCACAGTCGGCAAGCTCGTCCACCGGTGTTCCCAACATGTATGGTACTAACACGTGCAGCGCGAACCCGCCCTTTGCGGCCTAGTAGTAAGCGGGGATGAGACGCCAGTGTGCCAATGGACAGCACGGACGGTTCTCGGAGGGTTGTTAGGCCCGCTAGCTTACGACCACCTAATGGGTATAAGAAGCGCTATCAGCTCGGATTGGATACGACCTTAGAGGCGTTCAGGCATAATCCAGCGGACGTAGCGTCATACCATAGTCCGTTCGAACTAGTATTGAGCCAGTGGTCCGTACCTGTGGTTCCTCTCGTACTGCACAGGAATTCCGTTAAGATAGCGACAAACAATGCACACCAGTAGGGTAAAACTAACCTGTCTCACGACGGTCTAAACCCAGCTCACGTTCCCTTGAAAGGGTGAACAATCCTACGCTTGGTAAATTTTGCTTTACAATGATAGGAAGAGCCGACATCGAAGGATCAAAAAGCCACGTCGCTATGAACGCTTGGCGGCCACAAGCCAGTTATCCCTGTGGTAACTTTTCTGACACCTCTTGCTAAAAACTCGTTATACCAAAAGGATCGTAAGGCCAAGCTTTCGCTGTCCCGGCGTGTACTGAACGTTAGGATCAAACCAGCTTTTGTCCTTAT
>NW_026045080.1:37500-43309 GCF_943734845.2 Anopheles funestus | reverse complement strand
TCTGGCGTAAAAACCGGACGACTCGAAAGGGCTTGACCCTTTCAAGTGAGCGATAATCACATTCTACGCTCAGTTCGACAGCTACAAGGCAATCACTCGCTATGTTCAGAGCTAATACATGCAACATGCCGGCATTGTTTCCACCGACGCATGGATTCAAGACTGGTGCACTTATTAGTTAAACCGTTCGCCTCCGGGTGTTTCGAGTTCAAGTCTGGATGAGGATTGATCTTGCTGGTAATAGCTTGAGCCCCTGAATAAGGGGTCGAAGCGTACATCTTGAGACCATGTACAACATATTACCAAATCGGCACCATGGGTTCGGGTGCAAGTGATGTAACCGTGAAAGATGTTGAGCAGCCCAACATCGGTTTACACACGCATAATAGGAAGGCAGCGCTGTCGACTGGTCAGTCGTGTAAGAAGTGTGCATTATCGATCACAAATATATTGGTGATCTGTAGGTTGCGCATACACCATGCCCGGTGTAAAGTGCCGTGGTCCCCCCCGGGGGGCTGCATCAAACCGTTCGCCACGCGAACTACCCAATGGAACGAACTCGATGCATTTAATTAAGAAGAAGAGATGATAATGAAACACGGTCGATTAAAGAGTTGAAAACGTTGAAATACCTATAAGCAAGTCTTAAGTTGGTGGTGACCGTTACGCCCCAACAAATTGGTGCCTTACCCTACACCAAAGAGCCATTCAACATGGTTCAAGTGAGCGATAATCACGCTCTACGCTCAGTATGACAGCTGCAAGGCAATCACTCGCTAAGTTCAGAGCTAATACATGCAACACGCCGGCATTGTTTTCCACCGACGCATGGATTCAAGACTGGTGCACTTATTAGTTAAACCGTTCGCCTGCGGGTGTTTCGAGTTCAAGTCTGGATGAGGATTGTTCTTGCTGGTAATAGCTTGAGCCCCTGAATAAGGGGCCGAAGCGTACATCTTGAGAGTAAATGTACAACATATTACCAATTCGGCACCGTGGGTTCTGGTGCAAGTGATGTAACCATGAAAGATGTTGAGCAGCCCAACATCGGTTTACACACGCATAAGGGGTTTATTGTTATCTGTAGGTTGCGCATACACCATACCCGGTGTAAAGTGCCGTGGTCCCCCAGGGGGCTGCATCAAAACGTTCGCCATGCGAACTACCCAATGGAACGAACTCGATGTATTGAAAGAGATGAACAATTAATAGCGAGAATAGGGGCCCGGAAGCAATTCCGCGGCCCTACGGTCGATTCAAGAGTTGAAACGTTGTACAATCGTGGATAGCACCTAGTGCTAATATGGTGAGAGATAATGTGTGAGGAAATTTAGTTTCCTAAAGTTTAGTTAGTGGTTTCCGTTGTGCCCCTAACAAACTTAAAGTTGGTGGTGACCGTTACACCCCAACAAATTGGTGCCTTACCCAAACACCAAAGAGCCATTCCATATGGTTCTAGAGAGAGAGAGTTGTGTGGAAATTTATTTCCCACTAAGCGAGTGTGTGTCTGTAGTGGAACGAATTCTGGTTGATCCTACCAGTAATATACGCTTGTCTCAAAGGTTAAGCCATGCATGTCTAAGTACAAACATAAATGAATGTGAAACCGCATAAGGCTCAGTATAACAGCTATAATTCACAAGATCATCCTACCACTAGTTACTTGGATAACTGTGGAAAATCCAGAGCTAATACATGCAACATGCCGGGACTGTTGCCCTCGCGGGTAGCTGAAACTGGTGCACTTATTAGTTAAACCAATCGCCTCCGGGCGGCTTGAGTTGAAGTCTGGATAAGGACGCAGATCGTATGGTCGCTTGTCGACTGACGACAGATCTTTCAAATGTCTGCCCTATCAACTATTGATGGTAGTGTAGAGGACTACCATGGTTGCGACGGGTAACGGGGAATCAGGGTTCGATTCCGGAGAGGGAGCCTGAGAAATGGCTACCACATCCAAGGAAGGCAGCAGGCGCGTAAATTACCCAATCCCAGTACGGGGAGGTAGTGACGAGAAATAACAATATGGACCTCTCTAACGATGGTCCATAATTGGAATGAGTTGAGTATAAATCCTTCAACAAGGATCAAGTGGAGGGCAAGTCTGGTGCCAGCAGCCGCGGTAATTCCAGCTCCACTAGCGTATATTAAAGTTGTTGCGGTTAAAACGTTCGAAGTTGATTTGCCCGTCCAGACACGTGACCGCCACGGGCGCCCGGTTACACGCCGGGGCCGTTCGTGCGCGCGCTCACGGCTGCGACTCACAATGGTGTACTTGGGCGTTACTCTGTGAACGAGTACCGTGCTACCGGTTAACTCCGGCACGGGCTCCTCATGGTGCTCAAGATACTCACATTTACCTTGAACAAATTAGAGTGCTCAAAGCAGGCTAAGACAAAGCGTCCGGCCCCCCCGTGGGGTTGGCGTTGGCCGAGAATAATCTTGCATGGAATAATGGAATATGACCTCGGTTTATACGATTTCGTTGGTTTGTCAGAAACCTAGAGGTAATGATTAACAGAAGTAGTTGGGGGCATTGGTATTACGGCGCGAGAGGTGAAATTCGTAGACCGTCGTAGGACCAACTGAAGCGAAAGCGTTTGCCATGGATGCTTTCTTTAATCAAGAACGAAAGTTAGAGGATCGAAGGCGATTAGATACCGCCCTAGTTTCTAACCGTAAACGATGCCAATTAGCAATTGGGAGACGCTACCCCTATTCGGTGCTCTCAGTCGCTTCCGGGAAACCAAAATCGGGTTCCGGGGGAAGTATGGTTGCAAAGTTGAAACTTAAAGGAATTGACGGAAGGGCACCACAAGAAGTGGAGCTTGCGGCTTAATTTGACTCAACACGGGAAAATTTTCCAGGTCCAAACTTATCGAGGTAAGACAGATTGATAGCTCTTTCTCAAATTTAAGGGTAGTGGTGCATGGCCGTTCTTAGTTCGTGGAATGATTTGTCTGGTTAATTCCGATAACGAACGTGACTCAAACATGCTAACTAGAACGCTGTCAGCAGTGCGCCTCCGGGCGCACCTGACGTTACAGCCGGGCGGCGCCTTCACGGGCGGTCGTCGGCTACGTTTGCCCTGCTTAGCGGGACAACTTGTGTTTAGCAAGCTGAGAATGAGCGATAACAGGTCCGTGATGCCCTTAGATGTTCTGGGCTGCACGCGTGCTACAATGTGGGTCGCAAGCGTGTTCTCGCCAATAGGCGCCCCCCATTCCGAGAGGAACGGGAAATCACTAAAATGCCCATCTAGTCGGGATTGGGGACTGCAACGGTCCCCCATGAACCTGGAATTTCTAGTAAGCACTAGTCATTAGCTAGTGCTGATTACGTCCCCTGCCCCTTTGTACACACCGCCCGTCGCTACTACCGATGGATTATTTAGTGAGGTTTCTGGAGGCTTACCTTCCGCGGTTCCTTCGTGAGCTGCAGCTGGCATGGCTGAAGTTGACCGAACTTGATGATTTAGAGGAAGTAAAAGTCGTAACAAGGTTTCCGTAGGTGAACCTGCGGAAGGATCATTACTGATGATCGTCCGCGAGTGACCAACCATGGGCTGCCTTCGGTGTAGCTCGGTCGCTCGCTTGCTATGTGTCAGAATTTGTTGAAAGCCAACTCGTTCGTTGTACACTTTGATGGGTGACCATCACTGTGTCTCCGTGCCGAGCTAGATCTCCCCTAGCCGTAAGGCACTTGAACGCCCCTTCGACGACGAGTTGCATGTGTGTGGTATGTGTCAGAATCTGGTGAAGCTTTCTGCATGTGATGTGCCTTGTGTGGATCCGTGGCCATTGCATTGTGTCTGGTGCTTAGATACCCAGACACTTAGAACGCTTGCGCGGAAAGCAAACTCGATCGTTGTACACTTTGATGGGTGACCATCACTGTGTCTCCGTGCCGTGCTAGATCCCCCCTAGCCGTAAGGCACTTTGAACGCCCCTTCGACGACGAGTTACAAGAGTGTGGTATGTGTCAGAATCTGGTGAAGCTTTCTGCATGTGATGTGCCTTGTGTGGATCCGTGGCCATTGCATTGTGTCTGGTGTGTAGGTACCCAGACACTTAGAACGCTTGCGCGGAAAGCAAACTCGATCGTTGTACACTTTGATGGGCAACCATCACTGTGTCTCCGTGCCGTGCTAGATCTCCCCTAGCCGTAAGGCACTTTGAACGCCCCTTCGACGACGAGTTACAAGAGTGTGGTATGTGTCATAATCTGGTGAAGCTTTCTGCATGTGATGTGCCTTGTGTGGATCCATGGCCATTGCATTGTGTCTGGTGTGTAGGTACCCAGACACTTAAGCAAACTCGATCGTTGTACACTTTGATGGGCGAGCATCACTGTGTCTCCGTGCCGTGTAAGAGCTCCCCTGGCCATCAGGCACTTGAAAGGTCCTTGGACGACGAGTTACAATAGTGGTGTGTTAGATACGTCAGATTACGGTGTCTACTACTGTGCAATACGTATCCGGCTACGGCACGGAACGAACGGGAACTGTGGTGCAGACAAACAAGAGTTAAGCCTATTAGTCATTAACTCTAAGGACGGGGCCATGGGGCGGTACACAAAGGATACGGATGAGCGAGTATGCAGGCCCAATACTCAATAGCTCGATCCGATCCAAGCACATGAGTTGACTGCGGCGTCAGGTTAACCAATGTGCTAGATTCTATTTGGCCAGTAGAATCTTGTGTCTTATGCGATTTGATACCAAGACACCAGAACGAAAGTTAGTTGAAGAGTTATTAAACTCTTATGAAGTATGGTTGTGCAATCACAACTTATGACTTTAACCTATAAAGTGGATATGGACTTGCAATTATAACATGGAATCTCTACACACCCCATGAGCTCGATCCAATCCACGCACACGAGTTGCCTGAGTAGCGACAGGTATACCGATGTGCAATACGTATCCGGCCACGGCACGGAACGAACGGGAACTGTGGTGCAGACATACAAAGAGTTAAGCCTACTAGTCATTAACTCTAAGGACGGGGCCATGGGGCGGTACGCAAAGGATACGGATGAGCGAGTATGCAGGCCCAATACTCAATAGCTCGATCCGATCCAAGCACATGAGTTGACTGCGGCGCCAGGTTAACCAATGTGCTAGATTCTATTTGGCCAGTAGAATCTTGTGTCTTACGCGATTTGATACCAAGACACCAGAACGAAAGTTAGTTGAAGAGTGATTAAACTCTTATGAAGAATGGTTGTGCAATCACAACTTATGACTTTAACCTATAAAGTGGATATGGACTATCAATTATAACATGGGGCACACACCATGTTCTCGATCCAATCCACGCACACGAGTTGCCTGAGTAGCGACAGGTATACAGATGTGCAATACGTATCCGGCCATAGGCACGGAACGAACAGGAACTGTGGTGCAGACATACAAGGGCCATGGGGCGGTACGCAAAGGATACGGATGAGCGAGTATGCAGGCCCAATACTCAATAGCTCGATCCGATCCAAGCACATGAGTTGACTGCGGCGCCAGGTTAACCGATGTGCTAAGAGAGTTGTTCCTGGGCCTTCAAAGTGACTTCAAAACTATCTTAGCGAATGGTGGCCATGGGCGTAGACATGAGCCACAAGTCACAAGGCCTGGGACTATTGGGTAATAAAGACAACTTAGTCAGAAAGTTAGTCTTTGGACGTACCACCGGGATTGTGTTACATTGGGAACCTTACTATAAAACCCTAGGCAGGGGATCACTCGGCTCATGGATCGATGAAGACCGCAGCTAAATGCGCGTCACAATGTGAACTGCAGGACACATGAACACCG
>NW_026045080.1:7500-32500 GCF_943734845.2 Anopheles funestus | reverse complement strand
CGTTCCGTCGCTCGTTCCGAGCTGCCCGCGTGGTGTTGTGGGCCTCGTCCAAACGCTGCGTTGCGGCTACCATCTCTGCATTGGCACTGGTGGCACGCTCGACGTACCAATCCTGCTGCAGAGATGTGGTGATATTACGCGCCGCTTCGCAAACGCTGCTCCATCTCGCCGGACTGCTCAACATAAACTCCACGAGAGTTTCCGGCGTCACAACAGCTGCATCATCCTCGCCGAGCAATGCTTGTCGAACATCTGCGAACCTCGGGCAGTCAAAGAACGCATGTTCAGCACTCTCCACGACTCCCGGGCACCTGACACAGTCAGCGGATGGCGCCAGATGTTTGGTATGCAGGTATTCATGAAAGAAACCGTGGCCGGAGAGAATTTGCGCGAGATGGAAGGTCATCTCTCCGTGCCGCCGGTTCTTCCATGCCGCCAAGTCCGGGATAACTCGGTGTGCCCACCGTGTGTAGCGGCTTTCTGGTTCCAGCTGGTCCCACTGCCGCTGCCACTCGGCGATTGTGTTTATTCGCTCCTCGATGCGCAGCTCCCGCAAACTCGCTCCCGTCGCCCGGTGTCGCTGGTAACAACGAGCGTCCTCCGTCACCTGCAGCACGATGGGGATGACGCTGGCAAGGACCGTTGCCACCTCGTTCCTCACCGTAACGAAAGTGCGGGCCACCGGCCGTGCGTAAAGGCCCTGCACCCGGTTCAGCTGCCTGCGACACGCCCGAAGCTGGACCGCTTCATGCCAAATCGGCGCAGCATAGCGGAGAGTAGAGTCCACCACCGATGACAGCAACCGTCGCTTCGCACACTTAGGTCCGCCATGGTTACGAAGCAACCTGGAGATGGCTTGCGCCACACGGAGCGCCTTCGACGTGGCCTGCTCAACGTGTGGCCTCCACGACAAGTGATCCTCAAGAATGACCCCGAGGTACTTGAGCGTGCGGGTCGGCATCTTCTCCACTCCGTCGATCGTCACTGGAACGCGGGTGCGTTCTCTCCGCATTGTGGAAACAATGACCAGCTCGGTTTTGGCCGGAGCAAGCTCCAGGTGGTGTTGCGCCATCCACGAGCTGATCATTCCTATCGCCGTTTCAGCTAACCGCGTCGCCGCCTCCGGTGTCGTCCCGCTCGCCAGCACCACGACGTCGTCAGCAAAACCGATCACCTCAGCGCCCTCGGGTAGCGCCAGCCGAAGCACGCCGTCGTACATGGCGTTCCACAGAGTCGGGCCCAGGATTGAGCCCTGTGGAACGCCCGCCGTGACCGTTCGCCGCACTGGTCCCTCGCTGGTTTCATACACCAGCCTCCTCTCAGAGAAGTAGCTGCGCAACATTCTCTGGAGGGCTACCGGAACTTGCAGCTTCTGCAGGGCAGCCGCGATCGCCTCCCAACTGGCGGAGTTGAAGGCATTCCTGACATCCAGTGCTGCCACCACCAGACATCGAGGATCCCGCTGGTTGGTGCGATGGAACGTCCTCGCGTGCTGCCCCCTCTCGATCACACGTTCGATGGCCTGTATTGTTGAACGGCCGCGCCGGAACCCGTACTGCCTTGGCGACAGTCGCGGAGCATCGCTGTTCTCCAAGTGGTCGTTCAGTCGATCCAGGATCACCCGCTCGAACCCCTTGGCGACTGCTCCCAGCATGAGCAGCGGACGATTTGATGACGGGTCGCCCGGCTGCTTGCCCGGCTTCGCGATCAGCACAAGTCGAGCCTCCTTCCACGACGCAGGAAACTCGCCTCGCTCGAGCAGCTGGTTGTACACGTCCACGAAGACCTCCGGGTGCTTTCGCATCGCTGCTTTTACCGCAGTGTTCGGGATGCCGTCCAACCCTGGCGCCTTGGACGACGCCATCCGCTCAGCCAGTAGCAGGACCTCCGAGCTCGTGACCGGCCTCAGAGCGACGTGTGAGGCGGTGCTCGCTTCGATGTCCGGCCACTCGAACGCTGGATGCTCCGGGAACAAGGCGTCGACGATCGGACCAAGAACAGCGCGGTCCGTTTCCGGTGGCGCCCGGCCGCGAAGCTTCGCTCGCACAACCTTGTACCCAAGACCGAACACCTCAGCCTCGACGCCGTCAATCAGCTCTTGAAGGCTGCTCTCCTTGCTGTTCTGGATACTGGCCTGCAGCAAACGACGACAGTCCTGCAGTCCGGCAGACGTCGCAGCACGCTCCGACGGTTGAGCCCGGCGATGGGCTGCCTCCGCTGCTTCGCACTCTTCCCTCAAGCGCTCGATGTCCGGAGACCACCAGTACACCTGGGGCTTGCGGTGGAAGGTAGCCCCGTGTACTCTCTCCATGGTCTCATCGCACGCCCGAGTGAGTCCGCCAACCAGCCCCTCCGGAGTGTCGACCTGTCCGAAGCGGCCGACTGTGAGGGCGATGTCAAAGCTCTTCCGGACGAACTGCGTCGTCTTCCACCGAGTTCCGGCATGCCTGGCTGTCCCGTCACTGGCTGCTGCTTGGCTTTGGTGCTGCTGGCCACGTCGCTTGTTCCGTTGACCCGGAACCTCCACCTGAAACTCGATGTACTCGTGATCGCTGCCGGAGAAGCGGTTAAGCACGCGCCATGAGTCCGGCCGCACAATGGATTGGCTGGCGAAGGAGACGTCGATGACGCTTTCCCGTGCAACCCCGTTGCCCTTGAAAGTGGGCACGTTGCCACGGTTCAGCGTCTGCAGCGCCAGCTGCTCCACCACGCTTAGGAGCTCCTGCCCCTTCCGGGTAGTGCGCGCACTCCCCCACTCCTCGTTCCAGGCGTTGAAGTCCCCAGCCAGGACTGATGTTGTATGTCCCACCAGCGACACCTCCACCGCACCAAGAAACTCCTCGAAGTCATCAAGACCGCTGCTGGGCGACACGTAGCAGCTGGCGAACGTAACTCCCGCTATCGTGGCAACCACCAGTCCCGGGACGACGCTTCCCCACAGACGCTGGATGGGGTAAGCCCCCGTTGCGACGATCGCCACGCTCAACTCCTCATCAACAGCCCATCGCGGATCATCTCGAGGCGGCCGATACAGCTCACAGGCAAGCACCACCTGAACATCCATCTCGCGAGCCGTCTGCATCAGCAGGTCCTGAGCTGTCCTGCTCCGCCCAAGGTTGATCTGCAGCACCTTTAGCGTCGGCACGTCAGATGCCCGACCGGATGCGGACCGCTGCACACGGCACAGCACACCTCCGCCGTGCAGCTCTTCGCCTGATGATCCGGCTTCCCGCAACGAATGCAGCTGGCCGAGCGGTCGACTTCGCTCGTGCACGCTGCCCGGACGTGTCCCATCTCCAGACACTTGTAACAACGTTGCTGCCGCGTCTGCATTGGAGCCACCTTCCGGATCAGGCAGGACGTGTACTTGATTTTGACAAACTTCCCGTCCAGCTCCTCTGCCGCCTTCGTTGTCACCCGCGCTATCGCCACCTTCGTGCCGTCCCACGCTGGTCGCAGCCGAACCGAAGTCTCCTCCACGGTGTGCTGGCATAGCTCGGAGAGTGCCTTCGCCACGTGTGTCTCCTCCGCTAAAGGGTCGACCGCGTCCATCCGGATGTCGACCGTGGGAGTCACCAATCGTGCTGATGCCGGCAGTTCCGCCTTCGCGCACACGTCTTGGATGCACTGCAGCACCTCTGCAGCGTTCGCGCTCTCCTTCAGCTCCATAACGAGTCGGGAGCGTGTGGTGCGTCGTCCGACTCCGAGGGCCTCTGCGTATTTCACCATCTCTGGAGCCCCACGCACAACCTGGTAAACCTCGGTCCAGGTTTGTCCCTCGGCTGGAGCAATCTCAATTGCGTCCGGCTTGATTTTGCGCTGCCGTTGACGCCCTCCGCCTCGCCGTGTTGCAGGCTGGCTACGCCAGGCCTGTTGCCCCTGCTGCTGTTGGGGCTGCTGTGACGATGGTCCTGCAACCGCCTGTCGCTGGACCTTCGCCCGTTGTTGTGGCAGCTGCGGCCACTGCTGCTGCTGCTGCTGCTGCGTTCTCGCCGGTTGGCGTGCCGGCTTACGGCGCACCACCTCAGTCCAGGAGTCGCCTTCCTGGTCCGAAGACGGCACCACCATAGCCGTCGCTGCACTCTGCTGACGCTGTTGCTGCTGCTGCTGCTGCTGCTGCCGCTGCTCACGATGTTGCTGCTGCTGCTGCTGCTGCTGCTGCTGCTGCCACTGTTGCTCCTCCAGCTGCCGTTGTCCATGCATCTGCAATGGACGTCGCGGCATGGGGGTTGGCGGGCTTGCGGATTGCCGGATTGCCTCTCCTGGACGCTGATGTCCAATCACCTGCGCGATGAGCTCATTGAGCGCATCACGATCACGCTGGTGAGCCACACGGAGCATCGCTATCTCCGCATCCGCCTTTTCTTCGCGCCGAATGGCCTCTAGGCGCGCCTCCTTCTTAGCCTCTTCGAACATCTGACACATTCGAATTAGCTCCTCATGCAGCTTCTCGTTCTGCTTCCGCATCTCCTCATATTTCCGCTCCATACTCTGCAGAGCCTCCTGCAGGAGTTTCAGCTCTACAGCAGCAGGCGAAGCCGTTGATGAGGAAGACATTGGTAGTCGCTGGACAACCACCCTCGGTTCAACACCCGAGGCCGCTCCTGTCTTCGCGCGCGAATCCACCGACGCAGCACGCATCGACGTTCGGGTGATCACCATTTCTTTGCTGCTCTGCGTGGGGGGTGGGTGGGAGGTGGGCGGAGTGGTGGAGACTCAACGCCCCTCCTCCAGACCTTTCGAATGATACCCCGCACCGATGTCCTACTTGGCGTGGGGAGGTTTTTCCTTCCTGAGGGGGAGGGGGTGGATATGGGAGGGGCGGGGGGGTGACGAAAAGATGCTCCTCTCCGAGACCTATCCAACGATACCTCGGACGTCCCTCTAGCCCGAGGGGTTACCGAGATATCCCACTTTGAAGAATTTGCCGAAAGTTTGATAAGTCGGTGTTGGAGTTCGATAACACTTATCAAACTACTTATCAAACTTTTTAGACCCCTATATCTCCGGAACCGCTTGTCCGATCCGGGCGTCCGGCAGCTCCCCAGAAAGGAAATTTTGTCCTCTTTTGAAATATTTCAAGGTTGAAATATTTCATGAAATATTTCGTGAAATATTTCACGATTTCCAGAAAAACGCCTGTAGCTAGATGGTCCAAGTGGGGTGGGCTATGGAATATTTCTCCTGGCGACACTAGCGCCACCTGTGGGTCCAACTCGTACTAACCTTGTTTGTTGACCGAACCGGAAATGGAAATCCGGATTTTGCAGGCAGATAACTCCGGAACTAATCGTCTCTCCGGAACGGCAGACCACTCAATCGAAGCGGGTCGTTCCCACTTAGCCTTCTGGACACTTAACTCCGCGACTCTACTTGTACGTAGTCCTTCAAAAATGAGAAAACCTAAACGCACTTCCGGTTTTCCGCATACAACTTCCGCTATTCCGACCGTACACACTCGCTCAAATTTTTGTTGGATGCGCCTCTGCGAGACGCGTCTTTTGATGCGTCACTTTTGAAAATCCGTCAAGAACTCACCGAGTTATTCACCTCCGGAACGGCAGACCACTCAATCGAAGCGGGTCGTTCCCACTTAGCCTTCTGGACACTTAACTCCGCGACTCTACTTGTACGTAGTCCTTCAAAAATGAGAAAACCTAAACGCACTTCCGGTTTTCCGCATACAACTTCCGCTATTCCGACCGTACACACTCGCTCAAATTTTTGTTGGATGCGCCTCTGCGAGACGCGTCTTTTGATGCGTCACTTTTGAAAATCCGTCAAGAACTCACCGAGTTATTCACCAAAAACTGACCCGCGAAAAACTCCTGTGACGTCACGGCACCTTGTGACGTCACGCGATTTCCTCAAATGGAAATCCGAATTTTGCAGGCAGATAACTCCGGAACTAATCGTCTCTCCGGAACGGCAGACCACTCAATCGAAGCGGGTCGTTCCCACTTAGCCTTCTGGACACTTAACTCCGCGACTCTACTTGTACGTAGTCCTTCAAAAATGAGAAAACCTAAACGCACTTCCGGTTTTCCGCATACAACTTCCGCTATTCCGACCGTACACACTCGCTCAAATTTTTGTTGGATGCGCCTCTGCGAGACGCGTCTTTTGATGCGTCATTTTTGCAAATTCACACGGGAGCGCTCCAAAAACACGTCCGTTCACTTCGGAGGTTTCGCTCAGACTACAGGGATAACTGGCTTGTGGCCGCCAAGCGTTCATAGCGACGTGGCTTTTTGATCCTTCGATGTCGGCTCTTCCTATCATTGTAAAGCAAAATTTACCAAGCGTAGGATTGTTCACCCTTTCAAGGGAACGTGAGCTGGGTTTAGACCGTCGTGAGACAGGTTAGTTTTACCCTACTGGTGTGCATTGTTTGTCGCTATCTTAACGGAATTCCTGTGCAGTACGAGAGGAACCACAGGTACGGACCACTGGCTCAATACTAGTTCGAACGGACTATGGTATGACGCTACGTCCGCTGGATTATGCCTGAACGCCTCTAAGGTCGTATCCAATCCGAGCTGATAGCGCTTCTTATACCCATTAGGTGGTCGTAAGCTAGCGGGCCTAACAACCCTCCGAGAACCGTCCGTGCTGTCCATTGGCACACTGGCGTCTCATCCCCGCTTACTACTAGGCCGCAAAGGGCGGGTTCGCGCTGCACGTGTTAGTACCATACATGTTGGGAACACCGGTGGACGAGCTTGCCGACTGTGGATAGCACTAGTTTCGACACCTACGACCGCCCGCAAACGACGGGACTACAGGCTGGGAGCTTCAAGTTGTAGAGATGCGTTCGCATCGATCCTCTCAGGCGACCCATGCTTGGTGGTTAGTGCTTGCGCGTGCGCGCCCCGTGTGTGCTGGAATTGGCCAACCAGTGCACATTGGTGGTGCGTACCGTGACTTGCACCATGTGACGAGAGTGTTGAAGAACACTGTGTGGTGACTCTATGCCTATGTGATGGGGTGCTTGTAACACACGACCGAACCGACGGCTCGTTGGATGGTCACGACAGTGTGGTGCAGGTGCGCCCATGTGTAACGAATACATTGAGTGCCGTTGGAGGTTAGCGGTTGGTTGGTTGCATGCTACAACTTCGCGTTGTACATGGGCTGGCCGCTGCGCTTCCTTCGGGTTGCCACTTGATGTTGATAGGCTTGGTGTGTTGTGTTCGTTGACTTTTGGTTCATTCCAAAAGTCTTCGGACTTAGATTATTTTACAAGTGTCGGCGCTCTCGGACCGAAAATAAGAAGACAACTAAGAAGAAAAAGAGAAAGAAGCTAATAGTGGAAAGTATTCTTCTTCAAAGAAGGAACAAAAATTTTACAAGTGTTGAAAAATTTCCTAAGTCCAAAAAATTTTCTAAGTCCAGAAAATTTTCTAAGTCCCACAAAATGGAACATGATGAAGAAGATACAGAAGTTGAAAATTTTTCTAAGTCCAAAAAATTTTCTAAGTCCAGAAAATTTTCTAAGTCCAAAGTGTTGGAACAATTTCCAAAGGCCCATAGGTTGCACTGAATTTTCCTAAGTTGGCCACAAGTACCCATGAGGTATCGAGAAGGTTCACCCGAAGGACATAATATGTCCCAAAGTACCGATAGAGCACCCACAAAGAGCACCCAATTGGCCTAAGTTGGCCAAAAGTACCGATAGAGTACCCACAAGTAGCACTGAGTTGGCCTAAGTTGGCCAAAAGTACCGATAGAGTACCCACAAATAGCACCGAATGGGCCTAAGTTGGCCAAAAGTACCGATAGAGTACCCACAAGAAGCACTGAGTTGGCCTAAGTTGGCCAAAAGTACCGATAGAGTACCCACAAATAGCACCCAGTTGGCCTAAGTTGGCCAAAAGTACCGATAGAGCACCCAAAAGTAGCACCCAATTGGCCTATGTTGGCCAAAAGTACCGATAGAGTACCCACAAATAGCACCCAGTTGGCCTAAGTTGGCCAAAAGTACCGATAGAGCACCCACAAGTAGCACCCAATTGGCCTATGTTGGCCAAAAGTACCGATAGAGTACCCACAAAGAGCACCCAATTGGCCTAAGTTGGCCAAAAGTACCGCCAAGTAGCACCATAGAGGCCCGAGTAGAGCGAAATGTGGGCCAAATTGAACATTTGAAAATTTTTACAAGTCCAGAAAATTTTCTAAGTCCAGAAAATTTTCTAAGTCCAAAGAGTTGGACAAATTTCCTTAGGCCCAAAGGTTGCACTGAATGTTCCTAAGTTGGCCATCAGTACCCATGAAGTATCGCGAAGGTTCACCCGAAAGACACAATACGCCCTAAAGTACCCACAGAGTACCCACAAGTTGCACCCAATTGGCCTAAGTTGGCCAGAAGTACCGACAAGTACCACCATAGAAGCCCGAGTAGAGCGAAATGTGGGCCAAAGTACCGAGTAGTTGCAACAAATGCCCAAATGGATACCAAAATGTGGTACCAAGCACCTAACTGTTGCAACAAATGCTAGCTTTCTGAGCAAAAGCTGTGGACCAATTTCGTAGAAGAACCGCCTAGGCGAAAAGGCAAAAATCGCCGAAGCTGGCCCGCTCGCAGAGCTCGCGGGCCAGGAGATACTCATAGGGCGCTTTACTAGAGTGGGGAACTTGAGAATTTTTGTGTCCGAGACTTTGGGCAACTTCGCGGCCGCCCCCTTAAAGTAAAAGATTTTCTCTGGGTGCCTAAAATTCGCAATTCCCGCAAAGTCGGGAAGACGTTAAAGTTTTTGCCCAAAAAATGGCCATCGATTTAAGGTGATTTTCCAATAAGAAAATGCTTCCTATTTTGAATTTTTTCGAATATTTCCTAAACTAAGCGTCGGAGCACATGGCCGTGGAGGAACTTTTGGTAGCTTTTGGCAAGGGCTATCGGATGAAATAATGCGAAAGGCCATCGGAGCGATATTGGATTAATGCGGGCCCATAAACGTACCTAAGAAGTGAAAATTGGTACCTTGCACGCAGGATGCAAGAAATGCTTGAGTGTTAACCAACATCGGTACCAAGTACCTAGGTTATATCGAGTGCGTAGATGGAAGTCGGTACCGAAGGGAAACCTTCCTAGGCTAGGTGCACGCAAGTGAGTATGGATCGATCAGTAGAAAGATGGGAAGCCATAGGAAACCTTCCTAGGCTAGGTGCACGCAAGTGAGTATGGATCGATCAGTAGAAAGATGGGAAGCCATAGGAAACCTTCCTAGGCTAGGTGCACGCAAGTGAGTATGGATCGATCAGTAGAAAGATGGGAAGCCATAGGAAACCTTCCTAGGCTAGGTGCACGCAAGTGAGTATGGATCGATCAGTAGAAAGATGGGAAGCCATAGGAAACCTTCCTAGGCTAGGTGCACGCAAGTGAGTATGGATCGATCAGTAGAAAGATGGGAAGCCATAGGAAACCTTCCTAGGCTAGGTGCACGCAAGTGAGTATGGATCGATCAGTAGAAAGATGGGAAGCCCAAGGAAACCTTCCTAGGCTAGGTGCACGCAAGTGAGTATGGATCGATCAGTAGAAAGATGGGAAGCCATAGGAAACCTTCCTAGGCTAGGTGCACGCAAGTGAGTATGGATCGATCAGTAGAAAGATGGGAAGCCATAGGAAACCTTCCTAGGCTAGGTGCACGCAAGTGAGTATGGATCGATCAGTAGAAAGATGGGAAGCCATAGGAAACCTTCCTAGGCTAGGTGCACGCAAGTGAGTATGGATCGATCAGTAGAAAGATGGGAAGCCATAGGAAACCTTCCTAGGCTAGGTGCACGCAAGTGAGTATGGATCGATCAGTAGAAAGATGGGAAGCCCAAGGAAACCTTCCTAGGCTAGGTGCACGCAAGTGAGTATGGATCGATCAGTAGAAAGATGGGAAGCCCAAGGAAACCTTCCTAGGCTAGGTGCACGCAAGTGAGTATGGATCGATCAGTAGAAAGATGGGAAGCCCAAGGAAACCTTCCTAGGCTAGGTGCACGCAAGTGAGTATGGATCGATCAGTAGAAAGATGGGAAGCCCAAGGAAACCTTCCTAGGCTAGGTGCACGCAAGTGAGTATGGATCGATCAGTAGAAAGATGGGAAGCCATAGGAAACCTTCCTAGGCTAGGTGCACGCAAGTGAGTATGGATCGATCAGTAGAAAGATGGGAAGCCATAGGAAACCTTCCTAGGCTAGGTGCACGCAAGTGAGTATGGATCGATCAGTAGAAAGATGGGAAGCCCAAGGAAACCTTCCTAGGCTAGGTGCACGCAAGTGAGTATGGATCGATCAGTAGAAAGATGGGAAGCCCAAGGAAACCTTCCTAGGCTAGGTGCACGCAAGTGAGTATGGATCGATCAGTAGAAAGATGGGAAGCCATAGGAAACCTTCCTAGGCTAGGTGCACGCAAGTGAGTATGGATCGATCAGTAGAAAGATGGGAAGCCATAGGAAACCTTCCTAGGCTAGGTGCACGCAAGTGAGTATGGATCGATCAGTAGAAAGATGGGAAGCCATAGGAAACCTTCCTAGGCTAGGTGCACGCAAGTGAGTATGGATCGATCAGTAGAAAGATGGGAAGCCATAGGAAACCTTCCTAGGCTAGGTGCACGCAAGTGAGTATGGATCGATCAGTAGAAAGATGGGAAGCCCAAGGAAACCTTCCTAGGCTAGGTGCACGCAAGTGAGTATGGATCGATCAGTAGAAAGATGGGAAGCCATAGGAAACCTTCCTAGGCTAGGTGCACGCAAGTGAGTATGGATCGATCAGTAGAAAGATGGGAAGCCCAAGGAAACCTTCCTAGGCTAGGTGCACGCAAGTGAGTATGGATCGATCAGTAGAAAGATGGGAAGCCATAGGAAACCTTCCTAGGCTAGGTGCACGCAAGTGAGTATGGATCGATCAGTAGAAAGATGGGAAGCCATAGGAAACCTTCCTAGGCTAGGTGCACGCAAGTGAGTATGGATCGATCAGTAGAAAGATGGGAAGCCCAAGGAAACCTTCCTAGGCTAGGTGCACGCAAGTGAGTATGGATCGATCAGTAGAAAGATGGGAAGCCATAGGAAACCTTCCTAGGCTAGGTGCACGCAAGTGAGTATGGATCGATCAGTAGAAAGATGGGAAGCCATAGGAAACCTTCCTAGGCTAGGTGCACGCAAGTGAGTATGGATCGATCAGTAGAAAGTGGGAAGCCCAGTACCAAATGCCCTAGTGAAGACCGTAAACGAATATCATGAACCGAGAAGGAGCACCAAATGCCCTAGTGAAGACCGTAAACGAATATCATGAACCGATAAGGAGCACCAAATGCCCTAGTGAAGACCGTAAACGAATATCATGAACCGATAAGGAGCACCAAATGCCCTAGTGAAGACCGTAAACGAATATCATGAACCGATAAGGAGCACCAAATGCCCTAGTGAAGACCGTAAACGAATATCATGAACCGATAAGGAGCACCAAATGCCCTAGTGAAGACCGTAAACGAATATCATGAACCGATAAGGAGCACCAAATGCCCTAGTGAAGACCGTAAACGAATATCATGAACCGATAAGGAGCACCAAATGCCCTAGTGAAGACCGTAAACGAATATCATGAACCGATAAGGAGCACCAAATGCCCTAGTGAAGACCGTAAACGAATATCATGAACCGATAAGGAGCACCAAATGCCCTAGTGAAGACCGTAAACGAATATCATGAACCGATAAGGAGCACCAAATGCCCTAGTGAAGACCGTAAACGAATATCATGAACCGATAAGGAGCACCAAATGCCCTAGTGAAGACCGTAAACGAA
This sequence comes from Anopheles funestus, assembly GCF_943734845.2. Lineage (NCBI taxonomy): Eukaryota > Metazoa > Arthropoda > Insecta > Diptera > Culicidae > Anopheles > Anopheles funestus. The sequence goes on along the minus strand of NW_026045080.1, from coordinate 20,712 downwards.
TATCATGAACCGATAAGGAGCACCAAATGCCCTAGTGAAGACCGTAAACGAATATCATGAACCGATAAGGAGCACCAAATGCCCTAGTGAAGACCGTAAACGAATATCATGAACCGATAAGGAGCACCAAATGCCCTAGTGAAGACCGTAAACGAATATCATGAACCGATAAGGAGCACCAAATGCCCTAGTGAAGACCGTAAACGAATATCATGAACCGATAAGGAGCACCAAATGCCCTAGTGAAGACCGTAAACGAATATCATGAACCGAGAAGTAGCAACGAATGCCTGAAAAAGTACCAAGTCCTCGGTATAGAGTAACGAGAGTTAACCGCCGTGATGTATGCAATGTGGGCAGCCATTGCATGGGTTCTGGACTTGGTTCGCGAATAACTTTTTTGCTAGACATCGGACAAAGTTGACGTGGAAGAACGAAATGTAGCATTTGATGCCACCTATCCAAAACTTTTTCAAGATTGAAGATCCGATCGATACAGCCTGAGTTATAGGCAAAAGTTGGTGCAAAAACGAGCATTTTTAATGGTGAAAAATCGGTACTCCTCGAATAGCTCCTGTTGGAAGCATCGGACCACATGGTCGTGGAGGAACATATTGTAGCGCGCGGTGTCAAGTATCGACACCCAAAACCGCATGTCCGATGGACGGAAAATGACCAAGTTATAGTGAAAACTTGGTTGCACCAAATTCCCGAAGAAGTGCAACGAGAAGGTGAATGCGATGGTTGTTCGTCGAATAGCTCCGGCCACAGACATGGTAGCGATTAGTGGTGCATGGAAGAAATCTAGCCACAAGTGCCATCTACCCATGGCCAGAAGAAAGTGTGGCCATATCTTGGATACCGGCGGAGCTATGGGGCAAATATGGGCCAAAAATGGTGCAAGTTGGACCAAAAATCCGAAAAAGTACCTAGGTAAATGCGATGGTTGTTCGTCGAATAGCTCCGGCCAGAGACATGGTAGCGATTAGTGGTGCATGGAAGAAATCTAGCCACAAGTGCCATCTACCCATGGCCAGAACAAAGTGTGGCCATATCTTGGATACCGGCGGAGCTATGGGGCAAATACGGGCCAACAATGGTGCCAGGTGGACCAAAAATCCGACCAAGTGCGCGAGGCGCTTTCGTGAATAGCTCCGGCCACAGACATGGTAGCGATTAGTGGTGCATGGAAGAAATCTAGCCACAAGTGCCATCTACCCATGGCCAGAAGAAAGTGTGGCCATATCTTGGATACCGGCGGAGCTATGGGGCAAATATGGGCCAAAAATGGTGCAAGTTGGACCAAAAATCCGACCAAGTGCGCGAGGCGCTTTCGTGAATAGCTCCGGCCAGAGACATGGTAGCGATTAGTAGTGCATGGAAGAAATCTAGCCACAAGTGCCATCTACCCATGGCCAGAAGAAAGTGTGGCCATATCTTGGATACCGGCGGAGCTATGGGGCAAATACGGGCCAACAATGGTGCCAGGTGGACCAAAAATCCGACCAAGTGCGCGAGGCGCTTTCGTGAATAGCTCCGGCCACAGACATGGTAGCGATTAGTGGTGCATGGAAGAAATCTAGCCACAAGTGCCATCTACCCATGGCCAGAAGAAAGTGTGGCCATATCTTGGATACCGGCGGAGCTATGGGGCAAATATGGGCCAAAAATGGTGCAAGTTGGACCAAAAATCCGAAAAAGTACCTAGGTAAATGCGATGGTTGTTCGTCGAATAGCTCCGGCCAGAGACATGGCAGCGATTAGTGGTGCATGGAAGAAATCTAGCCACAAGTGCCATCTACCCATGGCCAGAAGAAAGTGTGGCCATATCTTGGATACCGGCGGAGCTATGGGGCAAATATGGGCCAAAAATGGTGCAAGTTGGACCAAAAATCCGACCAAGTGCGCGAGGCGCTTTCGTGAATAGCTCCGGCCACAGACATGGTAGCGATTAGTGGTGCATGGAAGAAATCTAGCCACAAGTGCCATCTACCCATGGCCAGAAGAAAGTGTGGCCATATCTTGGATACCGGCGGAGCTATGGGGCAAATATGGGCCAAAAATGGTGCAAGTTGGACCAAAAATCCGACCAAGTGCGCGAGGCGCTTTCGTGAATAGCTCCGGCCACAGACATGGTAGCGATTAGTGGTGCATGGAAGAAATCTAGCCACAAGTGCCATCTACCCATGGCCAGAAGAAAGTGTGGCCATATCTTGGATACCGGCGGAGCTATGGGGCAAATATGGGCCAAAAATGGTGCAAGTTGGACCAAAAATCCGACCAAGTGCGCGAGGCGCTTTCGTGAATAGCTCCGGCCACAGACATGGTAGCGATTAGTGGTGCATGGAAGAAATCTAGCCACAAGTGCCATCTACCCATGGCCAGAAGAAAGTGTGGCGCTATCTTGGATACCGGCGGAGCTATGGGGCAAATATGGGCCAAAAATGGTGAAGTTGGACCAAAAATCCGACCAAGTGCGCGAGGCGCTTTCGTGAATAGCTCCGGCCACAGACATGGTAGCGATTAGTGGTGCATGGAAGAAATCTAGCCGCAAGTGCCATCTACCCATGGCCAGAAGAAAGTGTGGCCATATCTTGGATACCGGCGGAGCTATGGGGCAAATATGGGCCAAAAATGGGTAAAATTGTACGGTCCAAAGCCAAGGGTAAATTTTTTTATTCCTCTAATAACTTCTAGCACAGACATTGAATCGGTTGGTGATGTATGGATGAAATGTAGCAAACAGTTGGAACTACCCATAAAATCTTAAAGATTGACGATCCAATGTATAGAACCGGAGTAATGTGCGATACTTGGTGAAAAATCGAGTGAAAAATTAGCTATAAACTGTTTTTGGCCCATAACTCGAATACTAGACATCGGAAGGGGGGGTCGTAGAACGATTTTTTGTTGCCCTATCGATTCCCTATCGAACGAGCAAAAGTTGTTTTTTTGACCAAAAAGTACCCCCACTCTAGTAAAATTGGCCTGATTTTACTAGTCCCCGGTACCCGTACAGGCAAAATGAGCAAAATGCTCAAGTATGAATGGTTTTTGGCCCATAACTCGAATACTAGACGTCGCAGGGGGGTGTCGTGGAACAATTTTTGGTAGCCCTTGAAATTATCTATCGAATGACATATACTTGATTTTTGGCCAAAAAGTTCCCTAGACTAGTAAAAATCGCATCATTTTACTAGAGTCGGGTACCCTGGACGAAAAACCGCTATAGTTGCGGTTTTTGGCTAATAACTCGAATACTAGACGTCGCAGGGGGGTGTCGTGGAACAATTTTTGGTAGCCCTTGAAATTATCTATCGAATGACATATACTTGATTTTTGGCCAAAAAGTTCCCTAGACTAGTAAAAATCGCATCATTTTACTAGAGTCGGGTACCCTGGACGAAAAACCGCTATAATTGCGGTTTTTGGCTAATAACTCGAATACTAGACGTCGCAGGGGGGTGTCGTGGAACAATTTTTGGTAGCCCTTGAAATTATCTATCGATTGACATATACTTGATTTTTTGGCCAAAAAGTTCCCTAGACTAGTAAAAATCGCATCATTTTACTAGAGTCGGGTACCCTGGACGAAAAACCGCTATAATTGCGGTTTTTGGCTAATAACTCGAATACTAGACGTCGCAGGGGGGTGTCGTGGAACAATTTTTGGTAGCCCTTGAAATTATCTATCGAATGACATATACTTGATTTTTGGCCAAAAAGTTCCCTAGACTAGTAAAAATCGCATCATTTTACTAGAGTCGGGTACCCTGGACGAAAAACCGCTATAGTTGCGGTTTTTGGCTAATAACTCGAATACTAGACGTCGCAGGGGGGTGTCGTGGAACAATTTTTGGTAGCCCTTGAAATTATCTATCGAATGACATATACTTGATTTTTGGCCAAAAAGTTCCCTAGACTAGTAAAAATCGCATCATTTTACTAGAGTCGGGTACCCTGGACGAAAAACCGCAACTATAGCGGTTTTTGGCTAATAACTCGAATACTAGACGTCGCAGGGGGGTGTCGTGGAACAATTTTTGGTAGCCCTTGAAATTATCTATCGATTGACATATACTTGATTTTTTGGCCAAAAAGTTCCCTAGACTAGTAAAAATCGCATCATTTTACTAGAGTCGGGTACCCTGGACGAAAAACCGCTATAATTGCGGTTTTTGGCTAATAACTCGAATACTAGACGTCGCAGGGGGGTGTCGTGGAACAATTTTTGGTAGCCCTTGAAATTATCTATCGAATGACATATACTTGATTTTTGGCCAAAAAGTTCCCTAGACTAGTAAAAATCGCATCATTTTACTAGAGTCGGGTACCCTGGACGAAAAACCGCTATAGTTGCGGTTTTTGGCTAATAACTCGAATACTAGGCGTCGGAGGGGGGTGCCGTAGAACAATTTTTGGTAGCCCTTGAAATTATCTATCGAATGACATATACTTGATTTTTTGACCAAAAAGTTCCTAGACTAGTAAAAATCGCATCATTTTACTAGAGTCGGGTACCCTGTACGAAAAACCGCTATAGTTGCGGTTTTTGGCCAATAACTCGAATACTAGACGTCGGAGGGGGGTGCCGTAGAACAATTTTTTGTAGCCCTTGAAATTACCTTTCGAATGATATATAGTGGTTTTTTGGTCAAACAGTGACCCCGAGACTAGTAACCCTCCATACACAAAACCGCCTAAAAAGTTTTGGTTTTGCAAAATTTTGAAAAGTGCGTCAAAAAAATTTTTTCAAAAAGTACCAAATCGTGATCAGAACTCACTATAGACCATAAAAAGTGAAATCCGATGGTCATTTGCAACACTTGGTCAATCGAGAAAAATTTCACTTTTTTACTAGAGTCGGGTACCCTGAACGAAAAATCGCTCAAGTAATGGTTTTTGGCCAATAACTCGAATACTAGACGTCGGAAGGGGGTGTCGTAGAACAATTTTTTGTAGCCCTTGAAATTACCTTTCGAATGATATATAGTGGTTTTTTGGTCAAACAGTGACCCCGAGACTAGTAACCCTCCATACACAAAACCGCCTACAAAAACTTTGTTTTGAAAAATTTTGAAAAGTTCAAAAAAATTTTTTTTTCAAAAACTACTAAAACGTGATAAGAACTTACTATAGACCATAAAAAGTGATATCCGATGATAATTTGCAAAAGTTGGTAACTAGTAAAAAATTTCACTTTTTTACTAGAGTCGGTGCAACGAGAAAAAAAAAGTCCGTGATGGAGAAAAATGGCACGTTTTCCACGCCTGTACGCTTTCGTTTACTATATAGGGGGTAGGTGAGCCAGAAGCATGAATTTGACTGAGTACGTATCTTTATGAATTGGGCCCTTCTAAATCGATTGAGACTACCCCCAGGACGATCGGACGACTGCTTCTGGCTCAAAATGTGGTTTTTAGATTTTGATCGTCAATTATGAGAGAAAAAATCGATTAGAAGTAAAGATACGAAATGCTTGGTCTAAGTTGGGAAACGACTTCGGATATTTGTTGGACGTTGTCGTAGAAGGTCCGAGGACCAAGGAAAAGTGATTTCCAAGTGGATTTATGCACTATTAGTCGATGGTAAGATGTGAAATTAGTAGAACTTACCATACAGTTTGCGAAGTTGAAGCAATCGGTTGGTGAATATGGTACTGTCTGTCCAATTTGGTGGTTCGGAATGAGTGAAACGATGTTGATGATGGATAGACGTTCCGATTGCCCCCGATCGGGGAACATATAGTGGTCTTTAAGGTCCAAGTACCTATGTTTTGGTAAGCAGAACTGAGAGTTAAAGGATGAAAGTCGGCCATTCCTAATATCATCCTATCGGTGGTTCGCGAGTTGTTTTGAGGACCGGAGCAGCTCGCGATGAAACGGGTCCTAGGGTATTGGTTATCCATCCAAGGAAGAGTAAATGCGATCCTAGATGTGTGTCGTTGGCCGTTCTACCGGTATCGCCTATCGATGAGATATCGACGGGCATGCCTTACTCGAAAGTTGAATTCTAGGATCGATGGTCAAACAGACCTATGAGCGATAAACCAAACTGAACACGTATTGATGTCGGCTTTTCCTATCATTTGATGCCGCAGGTTGTTTAGGGACCGGAGCAACTTGCGGCCGAGACGGTCCCCGGGGGTTTCTTTCTCCAAGGAGTGGAAACTATTAAGCAAGAGTTGTAGCAAGATACGATCCTCTGATGTGTCGTTGGCCGTTCATGCGGTATCGCCTGTCGATGAGATATCGATGGGGCATGCCTTACTCTACCGACCTTCTAATTGAGAGTATTAATCAGGGATCGATGGTCAAACAAGACCAATGAGCGATAAACCAAACTGAACACGTATTGATGTCGGCATTTCCTATCATTTGTCGCAGGTTGTTTAGGGACCGGAGCAGCTTGCGACCGAGACGGTCCCCGGGGGTTTCTTTCTCCAAGGAGAAGAAACGATTAAGCAAAAGTTGTAGCAAGATTACGATCCTCTGATGTGTCCGTTGGCCGTTCAAGCGGTATCGCCTGTCGATGAGATATCGATGGGCATGCCTTACTCTCCCGACTGGATTACTGAGAGTTTAATCAGGGATCGATGGTCAAACAGACCAATGAGCGATAAACCAAACTGAACACATATTGATGTCGGCATTTCCTATCATTTGTCGCAGGTTGTTTAGGGACCGGAGCAGCTTGCGACCGAGACGGTCCCCGGGGGTTTCTTTCTCTAAGGAGTGGAAACGATTAAGCAAAAGTCGTAGCAATAATCGATCACCTGATGTGTCGTTGGCCGTTCTTGCGGTATCGCCTGTCGATGAGATATCGATGGGCATGCCTTACTCTCCTGACAATTGAGAGTTATAATCAGGGATCGATGGTCAAAAAGACCTATGAGCGATAAACCAAACTGAACACGTATTGATGTCGGCATTTCCTATCATTTGTCGCAGGTTGTTTGGGGACCGGAGCAGCTTGCGACCGAGACGGTCCCTTCCCGAAAGGGCTTGACCCTTTCAAGTGAGCGATAATCACATTCTACGCTCAGTTCGACAGCTACAAGGCAATCACTCGCTATGTTCAGAGCTAATACATGCAACATGCCGGCATTGTTTCCACCGACGCATGGATTCAAGACTGGTGCACTTATTAGTTAAACCGTTCGCCTCCGGGTGTTTCGAGTTCAAGTCTGGATGAGGATTGATCTTGCTGGTAATAGCTTGAGCCCCTGAATAAGGGGCCGAAGCGTACATCTTGAGAGTAAATGTACAACATATTACCAAATCGGCACCGTGGGTTCTGGTGCAAGTGATGTAACCGTGAAAGATGTTGAGCAGCCCAACATCGGTTTACACACGCATAATAGGAAGGCAGCGCTGTCGACTGGTCAGTCGTGTAAGAAGTGTGCATTATCGATCTCCAATATATGAGCTCAGTATGACAGCCCAATTGGTAATCCTCGGGACCTCCAGAAAGGAAGCTGGATGAGGATTACCAAATCGAAAGTTGATAAGTGTAGTGGTACCACTTAGTTAACTTGTATCCCGAAAGATGGTGAACCGAGTCGTCTGGCGTAAAAACCGGACGACTCGAAAGGGCTTGACCCTTTCAAGTGAGCGATAATCACATTCTACGCTCAGTTCGACAGCTGCAAGGCAATCACTCGCTATGTTCAGAGCTAATACATGCAACATGCCGGCATTGTTTCCACCGACGCATGGATTCAAGACTGGTGCACTTATTAGTTAAACCGTTCGCCTCCGGGTGTTTCGAGTTCAAGTCTGGATGAGGATTGATCTTGCTGGTAATAGCTTGAGCCCCTGAATAAGGGGTCGAAGCGTACATCTTGAGACCATGTACAACATATTACCAAATCGGCACCATGGGTTCGGGTGCAAGTGATGTAACCGTGAAAGATGTTGAGCAGCCCAACATCGGTTTACACACGCATAATAGGAAGGCAGCGCTGTCGACTGGTCAGTCGTGTAAGAAGTGTGCATTATCGATCACAAATATATTGGTGATCTGTAGGTTGCGCATACACCATGCCCGGTGTAAAGTGCCGTGGTCCCCCCCGGGGGGCTGCATCAAACCGTTCGCCACGCGAACTACCCAATGGAACGAACTCGATGCATTTAATAAGAAGAAGAGATGATAATGAAACACGGTCGATTAAAGAGTTGAAAACGTTGAAATACCTATAAGCAAGTCTTAAGTTGGTGGTGACCGTTACGCCCCAACAAATTGGTGCCTTACCCTACACCAAAGAGCCATTCAACATGGTTCAAGTGAGCGATAATCACGCTCTACGCTCAGTATGACAGCTGCAAGGCAATCACTCGCTAAGTTCAGAGCTAATACATGCAACACGCCGGCATTGTTTCCACCGACGCATGGATTCAAGACTGGTGCACTTATTAGTTAAACCGTTCGCCTGCGGGTGTTTCGAGTTCAAGTCTGGATGAGGATTGTTCTTGCTGGTAATAGCTTGAGCCCCTGAATAAGGGGCCGAAGCGTACATCTTGAGAGTAAATGTACAACATATTACCAAATCGGCACCGTGGGTTCTGGTGCAAGTGATGTAACCATGAAAGATGTTGAGCAGCCCAACATCGGTTTACACACGCATAAGGGGTTTATTGTTATCTGTAGGTTGCGCATACACCATACCCGGTGTAAAGTGCCGTGGTCCCCCAGGGGGCTGCATCAAAACGTTCGCCATGCGAACTACCCAATGGAACGAACTCGATGTATTGAAAGAGATGAACAATTAATAGCGAGAATAGGGGCCCGGAAGCAATTCCGCGGCCCTACGGTCGATTCAAGAGTTGAAACGTTGTACAATCGTGGATAGCACCTAGTGCTAATATGGTGAGAGATAATGTGTGAGGAAATTTAGTTTCCTAAAGTTTAGTTAGTGGTTTCCGTTGTGCCCTAACAAACTTAAAGTTGGTGGTGACCGTTACACCCCAACAAATTGGTGCCTTACCCAACACCAAAGAGCCATTCCATATGGTTCTAGAGAGAGAGAGTTGTGTGGAAATTTATTTCCCACTAAGCGAGTGTGTGTCTGTAGTGGAACGAATTCTGGTTGATCCTACCAGTAATATACGCTTGTCTCAAAGGTTAAGCCATGCATGTCTAAGTACAAACATAAATGAATGTGAAACCGCATAAGGCTCAGTATAACAGCTATAATTCACAAGATCATCCTACCACTAGTTACTTGGATAACTGTGGAAAATCCAGAGCTAATACATGCAACATGCCGGGACTGTTGCCCTCGCGGGTAGCTGAACTGGTGCACTTATTAGTTAAACCAATCGCCTCCGGGCGGCTTGAGTTGAAGTCTGGATAAGGACGCAGATCGTATGGTCGCTTGTCGACTGACGACAGATCTTTCAAATGTCTGCCCTATCAACTATTGATGGTAGTGTAGAGGACTACCATGGTTGCGACGGGTAACGGGGAATCAGGGTTCGATTCCGGAGAGGGAGCCTGAGAAATGGCTACCACATCCAAGGAAGGCAGCAGGCGCGTAAATTACCCAATCCCAGTACGGGGAGGTAGTGACGAGAAATAACAATATGGACCTCTCTAACGATGGTCCATAATTGGAATGAGTTGAGTATAAATCCTTCAACAAGGATCAAGTGGAGGGCAAGTCTGGTGCCAGCAGCCGCGGTAATTCCAGCTCCACTAGCGTATATTAAAGTTGTTGCGGTTAAAACGTTCGAAGTTGATTGCCCGTCCAGACACGTGACCGCCACGGGCGCCCGGTTACACGCCGGGGCCGTTCGTGCGCGCGCTCACGGCTGCGACTCACAATGGTGTACTTGGGCGTTACTCTGTGAACGAGTACCGTGCTACCGGTTAACTCCGGCACGGGCTCCTCATGGTGCTCAAGATACTCACATTTACCTTGAACAAATTAGAGTGCTCAAAGCAGGCTAAGACAAAGCGTCCGGCCCCCCCGTGGGGTTGGCGTTGGCCGAGAATAATCTTGCATGGAATAATGGAATATGACCTCGGTTTATACGATTTCGTTGGTTTGTCAGAAACCTAGAGGTAATGATTAACAGAAGTAGTTGGGGGCATTGGTATTACGGCGCGAGAGGTGAAATTCGTAGACCGTCGTAGGACCAACTGAAGCGAAAGCGTTTGCCATGGATGCTTTCTTTAATCAAGAACGAAAGTTAGAGGATCGAAGGCGATTAGATACCGCCCTAGTTCTAACCGTAAACGATGCCAATTAGCAATTGGGAGACGCTACCCCTATTCGGTGCTCTCAGTCGCTTCCGGGAAACCAAAATCGGGTTCCGGGGGAAGTATGGTTGCAAAGTTGAAACTTAAAGGAATTGACGGAAGGGCACCACAAGAAGTGGAGCTTGCGGCTTAATTTGACTCAACACGGGAAAATTTACCAGGTCCAAACTTATCGAGGTAAGACAGATTGATAGCTCTTTCTCAAATTTAAGGGTAGTGGTGCATGGCCGTTCTTAGTTCGTGGAATGATTTGTCTGGTTAATTCCGATAACGAACGTGACTCAAACATGCTAACTAGAACGCTGTCAGCAGTGCGCCTCCGGGCGCACCTGACGTTACAGCCGGGCGGCGCCTTCACGGGCGGTCGTCGGCTACGTTTGCCCTGCTTAGCGGGACAACTTGTGTTTAGCAAGCTGAGAATGAGCGATAACAGGTCCGTGATGCCCTTAGATGTTCTGGGCTGCACGCGTGCTACAATGTGGGTCGCAGCGTGTTCTCGCCAATAGGCGCCCCCATTCCGAGAGGAACGGGAAATCACTAAAATGCCCATCTAGTCGGGATTGGGGACTGCAACGGTCCCCATGAACCTGGAATTTCTAGTAAGCACTAGTCATTAGCTAGTGCTGATTACGTCCCTGCCCTTTGTACACACCGCCCGTCGCTACTACCGATGGATTATTTAGTGAGGTTTCTGGAGGCTTACCTTCCGCGGTTCCTTCGTGAGCTGCAGCTGGCATGGCTGAAGTTGACCGAACTTGATGATTTAGAGGAAGTAAAAGTCGTAACAAGGTTTCCGTAGGTGAACCTGCGGAAGGATCATTACTGATGATCGTCCGCGAGTGACCAACCATGGGCTGCCTTCGGTGTAGCTCGGTCGCTCGCTTGCTATGTGTCAGAATTTGTTGAAAGCCAACTCGTTCGTTGTACACTTTGATGGGTGACCATCACTGTGTCTCCGTGCCGAGCTAGATCTCCCCTAGCCGTAAGGCACTTGAACGCCCCTTCGACGACGAGTTGCATGTGTGTGGTATGTGTCAGAATCTGGTGAAGCTTTCTGCATGTGATGTGCCTTGTGTGGATCCGTGGCCATTGCATTGTGTCTGGTGCTTAGATACCCAGACACTTAGAACGCTTGCGCGGAAAGCAAACTCGATCGTTGTACACTTTGATGGGTGACCATCACTGTGTCTCCGTGCCGTGCTAGATCCCCCCTAGCCGTAAGGCACTTTGAACGCCCCTTCGACGACGAGTTACAAGAGTGTGGTATGTGTCAGAATCTGGTGAAGCTTTCTGCATGTGATGTGCCTTGTGTGGATCCGTGGCCATTGCATTGTGTCTGGTGTGTAGGTACCCAGACACTTAGAACGCTTGCGCGGAAAGCAAACTCGATCGTTGTACACTTTGATGGGCAACCATCACTGTGTCTCCGTGCCGTGCTAGATCTCCCCTAGCCGTAAGGCACTTTGAACGCCCCTTCGACGACGAGTTACAAGAGTGTGGTATGTGTCATAATCTGGTGAAGCTTTCTGCATGTGATGTGCCTTGTGTGGATCCATGGCCATTGCATTGTGTCTGGTGTGTAGGTACCCAGACACTTAAGCAAACTCGATCGTTGTACACTTTGATGGGCGAGCATCACTGTGTCTCCGTGCCGTGTAAGAGCTCCCCTGGCCATCAGGCACTTGAAAGGTCCTTGGACGACGAGTTACAATAGTGGTGTGTTAGATACGTCAGATTACGGTGTCTACTACTGTGCAATACGTATCCGGCTACGGCACGGAACGAACGGGAACTGTGGTGCAGACAAACAAGAGTTAAGCCTATTAGTCATTAACTCTAAGGACGGGGCCATGGGGCGGTACACAAAGGATACGGATGAGCGAGTATGCAGGCCCAATACTCAATAGCTCGATCCGATCCAAGCACATGAGTTGACTGCGGCGCCAGGTTAACCAATGTGCTAGATTCTATTTGGCCAGTAGAATCTTGTGTCTTATGCGATTTGATACCAAGACACCAGAACGAAAGTTAGTTGAAGAGTTATTAAACTCTTATGAAGTATGGTTGTGCAATCACAACTTATGACTTTAACCTATAAAGTGGATATGGACTTGCAATTATAACATGGAATCTCTACACACCCCATGAGCTCGATCCAATCCACGCACACGAGTTGCCTGAGTAGCGACAGGTATACCGATGTGCAATACGTATCCGGCCACGGCACGGAACGAACGGGAACTGTGGTGCAGACATACAAAGAGTTAAGCCTACTAGTCATTAACTCTAAGGACGGGGCCATGGGGCGGTACGCAAAGGATACGGATGAGCGAGTATGCAGGCCCAATACTCAATAGCTCGATCCGATCCAAGCACATGAGTTGACTGCGGCGCCAGGTTAACCAATGTGCTAGATTCTATTTGGCCAGTAGAATCTTGTGTCTTACGCGATTTGATACCAAGACACCAGAACGAAAGTTAGTTGAAGAGTGATTAAACTCTTATGAAGAATGGTTGTGCAATCACAACTTATGACTTTAACCTATAAAGTGGATATGGACTATCAATTATAACATGGGGCACACACCATGTTCTCGATCCAATCCACGCACACGAGTTGCCTGAGTAGCGACAGGTATACCGATGTGCAATACGTATCCGGCCATAGGCACGGAACGAACAGGAACTGTGGTGCAGACATACAAGGGCCATGGGGCGGTACGCAAAGGATACGGATGAGCGAGTATGCAGGCCCAATACTCAATAGCTCGATCCGATCCAAGCACATGAGTTGACTGCGGCGCCAGGTTAACCGATGTGCTAAGAGAGTTGTTCCTGGGCCTTCAAAGTGACTTCAAAACTATCTTAGCGAATGGTGGCCATGGGCGTAGACATGAGCCACAAGTCACAAGGCCTGGGACTATTGGGTAATAAAGACAACTTAGTCAG
>NW_026045079.1:15000-35000 GCF_943734845.2 Anopheles funestus | reverse complement strand
CGTCCAAGGACCTTTCAAGTGCCTGATGGCCAGGGGAGCTCTTACACGGCACGGAGACACAGTGATGCTCGCCCATCAAAGTGTACAACGATCGAGTTTGCTTAAGTGTCTGGGTACCTACACACCAGACACAATGCAATGGCCATGGATCCACACAAGGCACATCACATGCAGAAAGCTTCACCAGATTATGACACATACCACACTCTTGTAACTCGTCGTCGAAGGGGCGTTCAAAGTGCCTTACGGCTAGGGGAGATCTAGCACGGCACGGAGACACAGTGATGGTTGCCCATCAAAGTGTACAACGATCGAGTTTGCTTTCCGCGCAAGCGTTCTAAGTGTCTGGGTACCTACACACCAGACACAATGCAATGGCCACGGATCCACACAAGGCACATCACATGCAGAAAGCTTCACCAGATTCTGACACATACCACACTCTTGTAACTCGTCGTCGAAGGGGCGTTCAAAGTGCCTTACGGCTAGGGGGGATCTAGCACGGCACGGAGACACAGTGATGGTCACCCATCAAAGTGTACAACGATCGAGTTTGCTTTCCGCGCAAGCGTTCTAAGTGTCTGGGTATCTAAGCACCAGACACAATGCAATGGCCACGGATCCACACAAGGCACATCACATGCAGAAAGCTTCACCAGATTCTGACACATACCACACACATGCAACTCGTCGTCGAAGGGGCGTTCAAGTGCCTTACGGCTAGGGGAGATCTAGCTCGGCACGGAGACACAGTGATGGTCACCCATCAAAGTGTACAACGAACGAGTTGGCTTTCAACAAATTCTGACACATAGCAAGCGAGCGACCGAGCTACACCGAAGGCAGCCCATGGTTGGTCACTCGCGGACGATCATCAGTAATGATCCTTCCGCAGGTTCACCTACGGAAACCTTGTTACGACTTTTACTTCCTCTAAATCATCAAGTTCGGTCAACTTCAGCCATGCCAGCTGCAGCTCACGAAGGAACCGCGGAAGGTAAGCCTCCAGAAACCTCACTAAATAATCCATCGGTAGTAGCGACGGGCGGTGTGTACAAAGGGCAGGGACGTAATCAGCACTAGCTAATGACTAGTGCTTACTAGAAATTCCAGGTTCATGGGGACCGTTGCAGTCCCCAATCCCGACTAGATGGGCATTTTAGTGATTTCCCGTTCCTCTCGGAATGGGGGCGCCTATTGGCGAGAACACGCTGCGACCCACATTGTAGCACGCGTGCAGCCCAGAACATCTAAGGGCATCACGGACCTGTTATCGCTCATTCTCAGCTTGCTAAACACAAGTTGTCCCGCTAAGCAGGGCAAACGTAGCCGACGACCGCCCGTGAAGGCGCCGCCCGGCTGTAACGTCAGGTGCGCCCGGAGGCGCACTGCTGACAGCGTTCTAGTTAGCATGTTTGAGTCACGTTCGTTATCGGAATTAACCAGACAAATCATTCCACGAACTAAGAACGGCCATGCACCACTACCCTTAAATTTGAGAAAGAGCTATCAATCTGTCTTACCTCGATAAGTTTGGACCTGGTAAATTTTCCCGTGTTGAGTCAAATTAAGCCGCAAGCTCCACTTCTTGTGGTGCCCTTCCGTCAATTCCTTTAAGTTTCAACTTTGCAACCATACTTCCCCCGGAACCCGATTTTGGTTTCCCGGAAGCGACTGAGAGCACCGAATAGGGGTAGCGTCTCCCAATTGCTAATTGGCATCGTTTACGGTTAGAACTAGGGCGGTATCTAATCGCCTTCGATCCTCTAACTTTCGTTCTTGATTAAAGAAAGCATCCATGGCAAACGCTTTCGCTTCAGTTGGTCCTACGACGGTCTACGAATTTCACCTCTCGCGCCGTAATACCAATGCCCCCAACTACTTCTGTTAATCATTACCTCTAGGTTTCTGACAAACCAACGAAATCGTATAAACCGAGGTCATATTCCATTATTCCATGCAAGATTATTCTCGGCCAACGCCAACCCCACGGGGGGGCCGGACGCTTTGTCTTAGCCTGCTTTGAGCACTCTAATTTGTTCAAGGTAAATGTGAGTATCTTGAGCACCATGAGGAGCCCGTGCCGGAGTTAACCGGTAGCACGGTACTCGTTCACAGAGTAACGCCCAAGTACACCATTGTGAGTCGCAGCCGTGAGCGCGCGCACGAACGGCCCCGGCGTGTAACCGGGCGCCCGTGGCGGTCACGTGTCTGGACGGGCAATCAACTTCGAACGTTTTAACCGCAACAACTTTAATATACGCTAGTGGAGCTGGAATTACCGCGGCTGCTGGCACCAGACTTGCCCTCCACTTGATCCTTGTTGAAGGATTTATACTCAACTCATTCCAATTATGGACCATCGTTAGAGAGGTCCATATTGTTATTTCTCGTCACTACCTCCCCGTACTGGGATTGGGTAATTTACGCGCCTGCTGCCTTCCTTGGATGTGGTAGCCATTTCTCAGGCTCCCTCTCCGGAATCGAACCCTGATTCCCCGTTACCCGTCGCAACCATGGTAGTCCTCTACACTACCATCAATAGTTGATAGGGCAGACATTTGAAAGATCTGTCGTCAGTCGACAAGCGACCATACGATCTGCGTCCTTATCCAGACTTCAACTCAAGCCGCCCGGAGGCGATTGGTTTAACTAATAAGTGCACCAGTTCAGCTACCCGCGAGGGCAACAGTCCCGGCATGTTGCATGTATTAGCTCTGGATTTTCCACAGTTATCCAAGTAACTAGTGGTAGGATGATCTTGTGAATTATAGCTGTTATACTGAGCCTTATGCGGTTTCACATTCATTTATGTTTGTACTTAGACATGCATGGCTTAACCTTTGAGACAAGCGTATATTACTGGTAGGATCAACCAGAATTCGTTCCACTACAGACACACACTCGCTTAGTGGGAAATAAATTTCCACACAACTCTCTCTCTCTAGAACCATATGGAATGGCTCTTTGGTGTTGGGTAAGGCACCAATTTGTTGGGGTGTAACGGTCACCACCAACTTTAAGTTTGTTAGGGCACAACGGAAACCACTAACTAAACTTTAGGAAACTAAATTTCCTCACACATTATCTCTCACCATATTAGCACTAGGTGCTATCCACGATTGTACAACGTTTCAACTCTTGAATCGACCGTAGGGCCGCGGAATTGCTTCCGGGCCCCTATTCTCGCTATTAATTGTTCATCTCTTTCAATACATCGAGTTCGTTCCATTGGGTAGTTCGCATGGCGAACGTTTTGATGCAGCCCCCTGGGGGACCACGGCACTTTACACCGGGTATGGTGTATGCGCAACCTACAGATAACAATAAACCCCTTATGCGTGTGTAAACCGATGTTGGGCTGCTCAACATCTTTCATGGTTACATCACTTGCACCAGAACCCACGGTGCCGATTTGGTAATATGTTGTACATTTACTCTCAAGATGTACGCTTCGGCCCCTTATTCAGGGGCTCAAGCTATTACCAGCAAGAACAATCCTCATCCAGACTTGAACTCGAAACACCCGGAGGCGAACGGTTTAACTAATAAGTGCACCAGTCTTGAATCCATGCGTCGGTGGAAACAATGCCGGCGTGTTGCATGTATTAGCTCTGAACTTAGCGAGTGATTGCCTTGCAGCTGTCGAACTGAGCGTAGAGCGTGATTATCGCTCACTTGAACCATGTTGAATGGCTCTTTGGTGTAGGGTAAGGCACCAATTTGTTGGGGCGTAACGGTCACCACCAACTTAAGACTTGCTTATAGGCATTTCAACGTTTTCAACTCTTAAATCGACCGTGTTTCATTATCATCTCTTCTTCTTATTAAATGCATCGAGTTCGTTCCATTGGGTAGTTCGCGTGGCGAACGGTTTGATGCAGCCCCCCGGGGGGGACCACGGCACTTTACACCGGGCATGGTGTATGCGCAACCTACAGATCACCAATATATTTGTGATCGATAATGCACACTTCTTACACGACTGACCAGTCGACAGCGCTGCCTTCCTATTATGCGTGTGTAAACCGATGTTGGGCTGCTCAACATCTTTCACGGTTACATCACTTGCACCAGAACCCATGGTGCCGATTTGGTAATATGTTGTACATGGTCTCAAGATGTACGCTTCGACCCCTTAAGGGCTCAAGCTATTACCAGCAAGATCAATCCTCATCCAGACTTGAACTCGAAACACCCGGAGGCGAACGGTTTAACTAATAAGTGCACCAGTCTTGAATCCATGCGTCGGTGGAAACAATGCCGGCATGTTGCATGTATTAGCTCTGAACATAGCGAGTGATTGCCTTGTAGCTGTCGAACTGAGCGTAGAATGTGATTATCGCTCACTTGAAAGGGTCAAGCCCTTTCGAGTCGTCCGGTTTTTACGCCAGACGACTCGGTTCACCATCTTTCGGGAAGGGACCGTCTCGGTCGCAAGCTGCTCCGGTCCCCAAACAACCTGCGACAAATGATAGGAAATGCCGACATCAATACGTGTTCAGTTTGGTTTATCGCTCATAGGTCTTTTTGACCATCGATCCCTGATTATAACTCTCAATTAAACAGTCAGGAGAGTAAGGCATGCCCATCGATATCTCATCGACAGGCGATACCGCAAGAACGGCCAACGACACATCAGGTGATCGATTATTGCTACGACTTTTGCTTAATCGTTTCCACTCCTTAGAGAAAGAAACCCCCGGGGACCGTCTCGGTCGCAAGCTGCTCCGGTCCCTAAACAACCTGCGACAAATGATAGGAAATGCCGACATCAATATGTGTTCAGTTTGGTTTATCGCTCATTGGTCTGTTTGACCATCGATCCCTGATTAAACTCTCAGTAATCCAGTCGGGAGAGTAAGGCATGCCCATCGATATCTCATCGACAGGCGATACCGCTTGAACGGCCAACGACACATCAGAGGATCGTATCTTGCTACAACTTTTGCTTAATCGTTTCTTCTCCTTGGAGAAAGAAACCCCCGGGGACCGTCTCGGTCGCAAGCTGCTCCGGTCCCTAAACAACCTGCGACAAATGATAGGAAATGCCGACATCAATACGTGTTCAGTTTGGTTTATCGCTCATTGGTCTTGTTTGACCATCGATCCCTGATTAATACTCTCAATTAGAAGGTCGGTAGAGTAAGGCATGCCCATCGATATCTCATCGACAGGCGATACCGCATGAACGGCCAACGACACATCAGAGGATCGTATCTTGCTACAACTCTTGCTTAATAGTTTCCACTCCTTGGAGAAAGAAACCCCCGGGGACCGTCTCGGCCGCAAGTTGCTCCGGTCCCTAAACAACCTGCGGCATCAAATGATAGGAAAAGCCGACATCAATACGTGTTCAGTTTGGTTTATCGCTCATAGGTCTGTTTGACCATCGATCCTAGAATTCAACTTTCGAGTAAGGCATGCCCGTCGATATCTCATCGATAGGCGATACCGGTAGAACGGCCAACGACACACATCTAGGATCGCATTTACTCTTCCTTGGATGGATAACCAATACCCTAGGACCGTTTCATCGCGAGCTGCTCCGGTCCTCAAACAACTCGCGAACCACCGATAGGATGATATTAGGAATGGCCGACTTTCATCCTTTAACTCTCAGTTCTGCTTACCAAAACATAGGTACTTGGACCTTAAAGACCACTATATGTTCCCCGATCGGGGGCAATCGGAACGTCTATCCATCATCAACATCGTTTCACTCATTCCGAACCACCAAATTGGACAGACAGTACCATATTCACCAACCGATTGCTTCAACTTCGCAAACTGTATGGTAAGTTCTACTAATTTCACATCTTACCATCGACTAATAGTGCATAAATCCACTTGGAAATCACTTTTCCTTGGTCCTCGGACCTTCTACGACAACGTCCAACAAATATCCGAAGTCGTTTCCCAACTTAGACCAAGCATTTCGTATCTTTACTTCTAATCGATTTTTTCTCTCATAATTGACGATCAAAATCTAAAAACCACATTTTGAGCCAGAAGCAGTCGTCCGATCGTCCTGGGGGTAGTCTCAATCGATTTAGAAGGGCCCAATTCATAAAGATACGTACTCAGTCAAATTCATGCTTCTGGCTCACCTACCCCCTATATAGAAAACGAAAGCGTACAGGCGTGGAAAACGTGCCATTTTTCTCCATCACGGACTTTTTTTTTCTCGTTGCACCGACTCTAGTAAAAAAGTGAAATTTTTTACTAGTTACCAACTTTTGCAAATTATCATCGGATATCACTTTTCATGGTCTATAGTAAGTTCTTATCACGTTTTAGTAGTTTTTGAAAAAAAAATTTTTTTGAACTTTTCAAAATTTTTCAAAACAAAGTTTTTGTAGGCGGTTTTGTGTATGGAGGGTTACTAGTCTCGGGGTCACTGTTTGACCAAAAAACCACTATATATCATTCGAAAGGTAATTTCAAGGGCTACAAAAAATTGTTCTACGGCACCCCCCTCCGACGTCTAGTATTCGAGTTATTGGCCAAAAACCATCACTTGAGCGATTTTTCGTTCAGGGTACCCGACTCTAGTAAAAAAGTGAAATTTTTCTCGATTGACCAAGTGTTGCAAATGACCATCGGATTTCACTTTTTATGGTCTATAGTGAGTTCTGATCACGATTTGGTACTTTTTGAAAAAATTTTTTTGACGCACTTTTCAAAATTTTGCAAAACCAAAACTTTTTAGGCGGTTTTGTGTATGGAGGGTTACTAGTCTCGGGGTCACTGTTTGACCAAAAAACCACTATATATCATTCGAAAGGTAATTTCAAGGGCTACAAAAAATTGTTCTACGGCACCCCCCTCCGACGTCTAGTATTCGAGTTATTGGCCAAAAACCGCAACTATAGCGGTTTTTCGTACAGGGTACCCGACTCTAGTAAAATGATGCGATTTTTACTAGTCTAGGAACTTTTTGGTCAAAAAATCAAGTATATGTCATTCGATAGATAATTTCAAGGGCTACCAAAAATTGTTCCACGACACCCCCCTGCGACGTCTAGTATTCGAGTTATTAGCCAAAAACCGCAACTTAAGCGGTTTTTCGTCCAGGGTACCCGACTCTAGTAAAATGATGCGATTTTTACTAGTCTAGGGAACTTTTTGGCCAAAAATCAAGTATATGTCATTCGATAGATAATTTCAAGGGCTACCAAAAATTGTTCCACGACACCCCCCTGCGACGTCTAGTATTCGAGTTATTAGCCAAAAACCGCAATTATAGCGGTTTTTCGTCCAGGGTACCCGACTCTAGTAAAATGATGCGATTTTTACTAGTCTAGGGAACTTTTTGGCCAAAAATCAAGTATATGTCATTCGATAGATAATTTCAAGGGCTACCAAAAATTGTTCCACGACACCCCCCTCCGACGTCTAGTATTAGAGTTATTAGCCAAAAACCGCAACTATAGCGGTTTTTCGTCCAGGGTACCCGACTCTAGTAAAATGATGCGATTTTTACTAGTCTAGGGAACTTTTTGGCCAAAAATCAAGTATATGTCATTCGATAGATAATTTCAAGGGCTACCAAAAATTGTTCCACGACACCCCCCTGCGACGTCTAGTATTCCAGTTATTAGCCAAAAACCGCAATTATAGCGGTTTTTCGTCCAGGGTACCCGACTCTAGTAAAATGATGCGATTTTTACTAGTCTAGGGAACTTTTTGGCCAAAAATCAAGTATATGTCATTCGATAGATAATTTCAAGGGCTACCAAAAATTGTTCCACGACACCCCCCTGCGACGTCTAGTATTCGAGTTATTAGCCAAAAACCGCAATTATAGCGGTTTTTCGTCCAGGGTACCCGACTCTAGTAAAATGATGCGATTTTTACTAGTCTAGGGAACTTTTTGGCCAAAAAATCAAGTATATGTCAATCGATAGATAATTTCAAGGGCTACCAAAAATTGTTCTAAGACACCCCCCTGCGACGTCTAGTATTCGAGTTATGGGCCAAAAACCATTCATACTTGAGCATTTTGCTCATTTTGCCTGTACGGGTACCGAGGACTAGTAAAATCAGGCCAATTTTACTAGAGTAGGGGTCCTTTTTGGTCAAAAAAACAACTTTTGCTCGTTCGATAGGGAATCGATAGGGCAACAAAAAATCGTTCTACGACCCCCCCTTCCGATGTCTAGTATTCGAGTTATGGGCCAAAAACAGTTTATAGTTAATTTTTCACTCGATTTTACACCAAGTATCGCACATTACTCCGGTTCTATACATTGGATCGTCAATCTTTAAGATTTTATGGGTAGTTCCAACTGTTTGCTGCATTTCATCCATACATTACCAACCGATTCAATGTCTGTGCTAGAAGTTATTAGAGGAATAAAAAAATTTACCCTTGGCTTTGGACCGTACAAGTTTACCCATTTTTGGCCCGTATTTGCCCCATAGCTCCGCCGGTATCCAAGATATCGCCACACTTTCTTCTGGCCATGGCTAGATGGCACTTGTGGCTAGATTTCTTCCATGCACCACTAACCGCTACCATGTCTGTGGCCGGAGCTATTCACGAAAGCGCCTCGCGCACTTGGTCGGATTTTTGGTCCAACTTCACCATTTTTGGCCCATATTTGCACCATAGCTCCGCCGGTATCCAAGATATGGCCACACTTTCTTCTGGCCATGGCTAGATGGCACTTGTGGCTAGATTTCTTCCATGCACCACTAATCGCTACCATGTCTGTGGCCGGAGCTATTCACGAAAGCGCCTCGCGCACTTGGTCGGATTTTTGGTCCAACTTGCACCATTTTTGGCCCATATTTGCCCCATAGCTCCGCCGGTATCCAAGATAGCGCCACACTTTCTTCTGGCCATGGGTAGATGGCACTTGTGGCTAGATTTCTTCCATGCACCACTAATCGCTACCATGTCTGTGGCCGGAGCTATTCACGAAAGCGCCTCGCGCACTTGGTCGGATTTTTGGTCCAACTTGCACCATTTTTGGCCCATATTTGCCCCATAGCTCCGCCGGTATCCAAGATATGGCCACACTTTCTTCTGGCCATGGGTAGATGGCACTTGTGGCTAGATTTCTTCCATGCACCACTAATCGCTACCATGTCTGTGGCCGGAGCTATTCGACGAACAACCATCGCATTTACCTAGGTACTTTTTCGGATTTTTGGTCCAACTTGCACCATTTTTGGCCCATATTTGCCCCATAGCTCCGCCGGTATCCAAGATATGGCCACACTTTCTTCAGGCCATGGGTAGATGGCACTTGTGGCTAGATTTCTTCCATGCACCACTAATCGCTACCATGTCTGTGGCCGGAGCTATTCACGAAAGCGCCTCGCGCACTTGGTCGGATTTTTGGTCCAACTTGCACCATTTTTGGCCCATATTTGCCCCATAGCTCCGCCGGTATCCAAGATATGGCCACACTTTCTTCTGGCCATGGGTAGATGGCACTTGTGGCTAGATTTCTTCCATGCGCCACTAATCGCTACCATGTCTGTGGCCGGAGCTATTCGACGAACAACCTGCGCATTTACCTAGGTACTTTTTCGGATTTTTGGTCCAACTTGCACCATTTTTGGCCCATATTTGCCCCATAGCTCCGCCGGTATCCAAGATATGGCCACACTTTCTTCTGGCCATGGGTAGATGGCACTTGTGGCTAGATTTCTTCCATGCACCACTAATCGCTACCATGTCTGTGGCCGGAGCTATTCGACGAACAACCATCGCATTTACCTAGGTACTTTTTCGGATTTTTGGTCCAACTTGCACCATTTTTGGCCCATATTTGCCCCATAGCTCCGCCGGTATCCAAGATATGGCCACACTTTCTTCTGGCCATGGGTAGATGGCACTTGTGGCTAGATTTCTTCCATGCACCACTAATCGCTACCATGTCTGTGGCCGGAGCTATTCGACGAACAACCATCGCATTTACCTAGGTACTTTTTCGGATTTTTGGTCCAACTTGCACCATTTTTGGCCCATATTTGCCCCATAGCTCCGCCGGTATCCAAGATATGGCCACACTTTCTTCTGGCCATGGGTAGATGGCACTTGTGGCTAGATTTCTTCCATGCACCACTAATCGCTACCATGTCTGTGGCCGGAGCTATTCGACGAACAACCATCGCATTCACCTTCTCGTTGCACTTCTTCGGGAATTTGGTGCAACCAAGTTTTCACTATAACTTGGTCATTTTCCGTCCATCGGACATGCGGTTTTGGGTGTCGATACTTGACACCGCGCGCTACAATATGTTCCTCCACGACCATGTGGTCCGATGCTTCCAACAGGAGCTATTCGAGGAGTACCGATTTTTCACCATTAAAAATGCTCGTTTTTGCACCAACTTTTGCCTATAACTCAGGCTGTATCGATCGGATCTTCAATCTTGAAAAAGTTTTGGATAGGTGGCATCAAATGCTACATTTCGTTCTTCCACGTCAACTTTGTCCGATGTCTAGCAAAAAAGTTATTCGCGAACCAAGTCCAGAACCCATGCAATGGCTGCCCACATTGCATACATCACGGCGGTTAACTCTCGTTACTCTATACCGAGGACTTGGTACTTTTTCAGGCATTCGTTGCTACTTCTCGGTTCATGATATTCGTTTACGGTCTTCACTAGGGCATTTGGTGCTCCTTATCGGTTCATGATATTCGTTTACGGTCTTCACTAGGGCATTTGGTGCTCCTTATCGGTTCATGATATTCGTTTACGGTCTTCACTAGGGCATTTGGTGCTCCTTATCGGTTCATGATATTCGTTTACGGTCTTCACTAGGGCATTTGGTAATGGGCTTCCCACTTTCTACTGATCGATCCATACTCACTTGCGTGCACCTAGCCTAGGAAGGTTTCCTATGGCTTCCCATCTTTCTACTGATCGATCCATACTCACTTGCGTGCACCTAGCCTAGGAAGGTTTCCTATGGCTTCCCATCTTTCTACTGATCGATCCATACTCACTTGCGTGCACCTAGCCTAGGAAGGTTTCCTTGGGCTTCCCATCTTTCTACTGATCGATCCATACTCACTTGCGTGCACCTAGCCTAGGAAGGTTTCCTAGGGCTTCCCATCTTTCTACTGATCGATCCATACTCACTTGCGTGCACCTAGCCTAGGAAGGTTTCCTATGGCTTCCCATCTTTCTACTGATCGATCCATACTCACTTGCGTGCACCTAGCCTAGGAAGGTTTCCTTGGGCTTCCCATCTTTCTACTGATCGATCCATACTCACTTGCGTGCACCTAGCCTAGGAAGGTTTCCTTGGGCTTCCCATCTTTCTACTGATCGATCCATACTCACTTGCGTGCACCTAGCCTAGGAAGGTTTCCTATGGCTTCCCATCTTTCTACTGATCGATCCATACTCACTTGCGTGCACCTAGCCTAGGAAGGTTTCCTTGGGCTTCCCATCTTTCTACTGATCGATCCATACTCACTTGCGTGCACCTAGCCTAGGAAGGTTTCCTTGGGCTTCCCATCTTTCTACTGATCGATCCATACTCACTTGCGTGCACCTAGCCTAGGAAGGTTTCCTTGGGCTTCCCATCTTTCTACTGATCGATCCATACTCACTTGCGTGCACCTAGCCTAGGAAGGTTTCCTTGGGCTTCCCATCTTTCTACTGATCGATCCATACTCACTTGCGTGCACCTAGCCTAGGAAGGTTTCCTATGGCTTCCCATCTTTCTACTGATCGATCCATACTCACTTGCGTGCACCTAGCCTAGGAAGGTTTCCTATGGCTTCCCATCTTTCTACTGATCGATCCATACTCACTTGCGTGCACCTAGCCTAGGAAGGTTTCCTTGGGCTTCCCATCTTTCTACTGATCGATCCATACTCACTTGCGTGCACCTAGCCTAGGAAGGTTTCCTATGGCTTCCCATCTTTCTACTGATCGATCCATACTCACTTGCGTGCACCTAGCCTAGGAAGGTTTCCTTGGGCTTCCCATCTTTCTACTGATCGATCCATACTCACTTGCGTGCACCTAGCCTAGGAAGGTTTCCTTGGGCTTCCCATCTTTCTACTGATCGATCCATACTCACTTGCGTGCACCTAGCCTAGGAAGGTTTCCTATGGCTTCCCATCTTTCTACTGATCGATCCATACTCACTTGCGTGCACCTAGCCTAGGAAGGTTTCCTATGGCTTCCCATCTTTCTACTGATCGATCCATACTCACTTGCGTGCACCTAGCCTAGGAAGGTTTCCTTGGGCTTCCCATCTTTCTACTGATCGATCCATACTCACTTGCGTGCACCTAGCCTAGGAAGGTTTCCTATGGCTTCCCATCTTTCTACTGATCGATCCATACTCACTTGCGTGCACCTAGCCTAGGAAGGTTTCCTATGGCTTCCCATCTTTCTACTGATCGATCCATACTCACTTGCGTGCACCTAGCCTAGGAAGGTTTCCCTTTGGTACCGACTTCCATCTACGCACTCGATATAACCTAGGTACTTGGTACCGATGATGGTTAACACTCAAGCATTTCTTGCATCCTGCGTGCAAGGTACCAATTTTCACTTCTCAGGTGCGTTTATGAGCCCGCATTAATCCAATATCGCTCCGATGGCCTTTCGCATTATTTCATCCGATAGCCCTTGCCAAAAGCTACCAAAAGTTCCTCCACGGCCATGTGCTCCGACGCTTAGTTTAGGAAATATTCGAAAAAATTCAAAATAGGAAGCATTTTCTTATTGGAAAATCACCTTAAATCGATGGCCATTTTTTGGGCAAAAACTTTAACGTCTTCCCGACTTTGAGGGAATTGCGAATTTTAGGCACCCAGAGAAAATCTTTTACTTTAAGGGGGCGGCCGCGAAGTTGCCCAAAGTCTCGGACACAAAAATTCTCAAGTTCCCCACTCTAGTAAATCGCCCTATGAGTATCTCCTGGCCCGCGAGCTCTGCGAGCGGGCCAGCTTCGGCGATTTTTGCCTTTTCGCCTAGGCGGTTCTTCTACGAAATTGGTCCACAGCTTTTGCTCAGAAAGCTAGCATTTGTTGCAACAGTTAGGTACTTGGTACCACATTTTGGTATCCATTTGGGCATTTGTGGCAACTACTCGGTACTTTGGCCCACATTTCGCTCTACTCGGGCTTCTATGGTGGTACTTGTCGGTACTTCTGGCCAACTTAGGCCAATTGGGTGCAACTTGTGGGTACTCTGTGGGTACTTTAGGGCGTATTGTGTCTTTCGGGTGAACCTTCGCTATACTTCATGGGTACTGATGGCCAACTTAGGAACATTCAGTGCAACCTTTGGGCCTAAGGAAATTTGTCCAACTCTTTGGACTTAGAAAATTTTCTGGACTTAGAAAATTTTCTGGACTTGTAAAAATTTTCAAATGTTCAATTTGGCCCACATTTCGCTCTACTCGGGCCTCTATGGTGCTACTTGGCGGTACTTTTGGCCAACTTAGGCCAATTGGGTGCTCTTTGTGGGTACTCTATCGGTACTTTTGGCCAACTTAGGCCAACGCGGTGCTATTTGTGGGTACTCTATCGGTACTTTTGGCCAACCTAGGCCCATTCGGTGCTATTTGTGGGTACTCTATCGGTACTTTTGGCCAACATAGGCCAATTGGGTGCTACTTGTGGGTACTCTATCGGTACTTTTGGCCAACATAGGCCAATTGGGTGCTACTTGTGGGTGCTCTATCGGTACTTTTGGCCAACTTAGGCCAACTGGGTGCTATTTGTGGGTACTCTATCGGTACTTTTGGCCAACTTAGGCCAACTCAGTGCTTCTTGTGGGTACTCTATCGGTACTTTTGGCCAACTTAGGCCCATTCGGTGCTATTTGTGGGTACTCTATCGGTACTTTTGGCCAACTTAGGCCAACTCAGTGCTACTTGTGGGTACTCTATCGGTACTTTTGGCCAACTTAGGCCAACGCGGTGCTATTTGTGGGTACTCTATCGGTACTTTGGGACATATTATGTCCTTCGGGTGAACCTTCTCGATACCTCATGGGTACTTGTGGCCAACTTAGGAAAATTCAGTGCAACCTATGGGCCTTTGGAAATTGCTCCAACACTTTGGACTTAGAAAATTTTCTGGACTTAGAAAATTTTTTGGACTTAGAAAAATTTTCAACTTCTGTATCTTCTTCATCAAGTTCCATTTTGTGGGACTTAGAAAATTTTCTGGACTTAGAAAATTTTTTGGACTTAGGAAATTTTTCAACACTTGTAAAATTTTTGTTCCTTCTTTGAAGAAGAATACTTTCCACTATTAGCTTCTTTCTCTTTTTCTTCTTAGTTGTCTTCTTATTTTCGGTCCGAGAGCGCCGACACTTGTAAAATTATCTAAGTCCGAAGACTTTTGGAATGAACCAAAAGTCAACGAACACAATACATCAACCCTATCAACATCAAGTGGCAACCCGAAGGAAGCGCAGCGGCCAGCCCATGTACAACGCGAAGTTGTAGCATGCAACCAACCAACCGCTAACCTCCAACGGCACTCAATGTATTCGTTACACATGGGCGCACCTGCACCACACTGTCGTGACCATCCAACGAGCCGTCGGTTCGGTCGTGTGTTACAAGCACCCCATCACATAGGCATAGAGTCACCACACAGTGTTCTTCAACACTCTCGTCACATGGTGCAAGTCACGGTACGCACCACCAATGTGCACTGGTTGGCCAATTCCAGCACACACGGGGCGCGCACGCGCAAGCACTAACCACCAAGCATGGGTCGCCTGAGAGGATCGATGCGAACGCATCTCTACAACTTGAAGCTCCCAGCCTGTAGTCCCGTCGTTTGCGGGCGGTCGTAGGTGTCGAAACTAGTGCTATCCACAGTCGGCAAGCTCGTCCACCGGTGTTCCCAACATGTATGGTACTAACACGTGCAGCGCGAACCCGCCCTTTGCGGCCTAGTAGTAAGCGGGGATGAGACGCCAGTGTGCCAATGGACAGCACGGACGGTTCTCGGAGGGTTGTTAGGCCCGCTAGCTTACGACCACCTAATGGGTATAAGAAGCGCTATCAGCTCGGATTGGATACGACCTTAGAGGCGTTCAGGCATAATCCAGCGGACGTAGCGTCATACCATAGTCCGTTCGAACTAGTATTGAGCCAGTGGTCCGTACCTGTGGTTCCTCTCGTACTGCACAGGAATTCCGTTAAGATAGCGACAAACAATGCACACCAGTAGGGTAAAACTAACCTGTCTCACGACGGTCTAAACCCAGCTCACGTTCCCTTGAAAGGGTGAACAATCCTACGCTTGGTAAATTTTGCTTTACAATGATAGGAAGAGCCGACATCGAAGGATCAAAAAGCCACGTCGCTATGAACGCTTGGCGGCCACAAGCCAGTTATCCCTGTGTGTGTGTAGCTGTCAAGCCAGCAGTTTAGACGTGCTTTGTGTCGCTCCGTATTTTTTGCAAAAATATTGTGCAAAAGTGCTTATAAATAGCGGAACAATAGTCGAAAAGGGCGAATTGAGTGTCATTCTTAGCGAATATTGAAAAAGGAAATCGTTTTACTTCAATTTACTGCGCTAAAACTCAGTTTAAAGTGTCCCCATACACTTTGTATGGGGAACTTCAGTGGCGAATAAATATCGAAATACCGTGTTAGAACATTGGAAAAGTGGTAAAACACATGCTAGGGAGCATAAACTATCGTTTTCCAGCGACGTAAAGTGCTTTTAAAAAGAGATAAACAGTAAAAACTCGACGTGAAAGTGCGTGCAACAGCGTGGTACGGTGGCGTCAGGTGTGTCGTCGCGTGTGTTTGTGTCATCAACAACACCACGAAGCGTTTTCGAGCAGTGAGGACAACAACCCAACGTAAAGCTCCCTTTTTATGACGACAGCGCCACCCGTGGCGGGTTCCGCAACTTCCAGCGAAGACAGCAACCACCTTCTCTTCGACGTCTGCAGCGCCACCAGTGACCGGTAGCGGTAGCGCTTAGCCGGGACACCAGCGTTACGAAGCGTTACGGTGCTATAAAACTCGATGCGAATTGCATACCTTTCCGGCGCTTAGCGGTCAGAGAGTGAGAACGCGCAGCCGGAGACCGGGAACGCTTAGCAGGAGACCGGGAACGGTTCTTTGGCTCCGAATCCTTCCCCGGGAACGCCAAAACGAGAGACTTCAACGCGTCAGCAGGCGACGAACCCGTTTTTTGGTGTTTTCTTGAATCTCTTGCGGAATTTATTAAAAATTCTTATTCTTGCGGTTTTCTCTTGCGAAATTGTTTTTAATAAAGAAAAAAGCGGGAGTTTTTTTATTCTTGCGATCCGCGGACGGGAAATCTGCCAAAGGGGCTCTAGCGACGGACGGTCGTTACCTTGGCAGATGTTGAAGGGAATATTCCCTTGTTCCGTCTGAACGATTCGTGCAGGCGGTTTTTTGTGAAAGGAGCGGAGAATGGAGGGGCGGGTGCTTCGTTCCGGGGTGCGGTCGTCGTCCACGCCTCGGAAGCGGTCCGATACCCCTTCCCCTTTACCGGAGACACCACGGCCGGCCGGACCAACGGTGGCGGTTCCGTCCGAGGCTGATAATTCCGAGGAGGAGGACGATGCGGAATTTTCCGACGCCTCTCTTCTCGAGCAGACGGTGGTGCCGCCAGTGGTAGCGGCAGGGGAGATGTCTTCAACCGTGGCTCCCCACGACGATGGCGAAGCGTCGGTGCTGGCTTTCCAGCACAAGATGCTGGAGAACTTCGCCAAACAGATCGAGTCGCTGACGGAAGAGCTGCGACTTAGCCGGGAACGTGAAGTGGCCCTGAAGTGTACGCTGGAAGCGCTTCAAGAGGGCATGCGATCCTTGACGGCGCTTCATTCCTCGGCACAGCCTGTTGGTCAGGGCAGTGCCAGGACAAAACGCAGCCGGCAGCAGCGCAACCGTGCGAAGAAAGCTTCGCAACTGCAGCAGCAGCAGCAGCAGCAGCAGCAGCAGCAGCAGCGGCAGCAGCAGCAGCAGCGGCAGCAGCAACAACAACAGCGGCAGCAGCAGCAGCAGCAGCAGCAGCAGCAGCGCAGCCAGCCACAGCCGCAGCGACGGACGGTCGCAGTGTCGGCTAATGGCCAGCAGCAGCAGCAGCAGCAGCAACCGCAACGTCAGCAGCAGCGGCAACAGCAGCAGATGTCCTGGGCTACGGTCGTGAGCGGTCGGAAGAGCCGATCGCAACGTTCGACTCAGCAGCAGCAGCAACCGCAGCAGGTGGGCCAGCCGTACCGGCCACCTCAGATGCGCCAGCAGCAGCAGCAGAGTCAGCAGCAACAACATCAGCAGCATCGTGCCCAGTCTAAGGGGCGTCCTCCGCGTCCTGACCGCATTGCGGTGGTCCCAGGTTCGGACAAAACCTGGACAGAGATGTACGTGAAGCTGCGTACATCTCAGGAGCTGCAGGACGTCAGGGCAGACATCGGCATGGGGCGCCGGACCGTGCAAGGTCATCTGCTTGTACCGTTGCGGAAGAACGTCGATAGCGCGGAGCTGGCTCGCCGGATCCAGCTAGCGCTAGGTGAGGATGGCGAGGCACGAGTGGTGACGGAGATGGGTGAGCTTCTCATCACCAACGTCGACTCTCTGGCCAAAGAGAGTGACGTGAAGCTTGCCATTGAGGAGAAGCTGGGGTCAGCGGCTGGCATCACTCACGTCGAGCTTTGGGAGCTCCGTGATGGCACAAAGCGAGCGCGTGTTCGACTCCCACTGGCCAAGGCACGGAGTCTCATTGGTCAGAAGTTGACACTCTGCCAATGTGTCAGCGGCATCCGCGAAGTGCCGAAGAAGCCGCTCGACCGTCAGCGCTGCTTCCGTTGCCTGCTGATGGGGCACCTGGCGCGGGACTGCCGTTCTTCAACTGACCGGACGGGTCAGTGTTTGCAGTGTGGCGAGGTAGGCCACCGCGTTAGTCAGTGCACGTCGGCAGCTAAGTGCATTGTCTGCCAGGGGCCCCATCGAGTGGGCCACTCATCGTGCCGACAAGGTCAACAGTGTCGGGTGTAGTGAGGGTGATGCAGGTCAACCTGGGTGGTGGACGCACTGCCCAGGATCTGGCCCTGCAAACAGCCCGCACGAAGCGGGTCGACGTGCTGCTGCTGTCAGAGGTGTATCGACCTCCAGAGGGCAGCGGTAACTGGACGGTGGATTCGTCGGGGAGAGCAGCTGTGGTGGCAACCGGCCACCTTCCAATCCAGCGGGTCTGGCGCTGTGCCATGCCCGGGTTGGCTGCTGCGCAGATTGGAGGGGTGGTCTTCATCAGCTGTTACGCCCCTCCACGTCTCAACGCCGGCGAGTTCGAGCAACTTCTGGAGGCGGTGGAGTTGGAGGCCCAACCCCACCCTCGCATCGTCCTGGCAGGCGATTTCAACGCCTGGAATGAGGAGTGGGGTAGCCAACGTACCACCCGGCGCGGTGAAGAGCTGCTGGACACAATCCGGCAGCTTGGGCTTGTGATCCTGAACCAAGGATCGGTCCCGACGTTCGTGGGCAACGGAGTCGCCACTCCCAGTGTCGTGGATGTGTCTTTCGCGAGCGCATCCATTGCTCGTCCAGACACTTGGGAGGTGGCAGCGAACACCACTTCGTGCCACTATACGGCGTCGGACCACCGGTACATTTTCTTCACCGTGGGGCCTCCAACTCTCGACCAGCAGCGACGACAACAGCAGCAGCACCAGCAGCAGCAGCACCAGCAGCAGCAGCACCTGCAGCAGCAGCATCGTCACCTGAACGGGAGGCAGCAGCGACAACAGCAGCAGCATCGTCAGCGGGGACAGGGGTCCTCTTCGTCATCCACCACGTTTCGGCACGCTGGCCGGAGATGGAAGACGACGCAGTTTTCGGTGGAGGCATTCGCAGCCGCACTCCAGACGGCCGGTTTTCCGGAACGAGCCGTCAGCCAGGAGGGGATGGTCGACGCCATGCTAGATGCATGCGACGACACGATGGAGCGCGTCACCATGTCGCATCGTGACCCCCATCGAGACCTCTTCTGGTGGACTCCGGAGATCTTGCGTCTTCGGGAGGAGTGTGCGGCCGTGCACGAGCGGATGCTTCATACCACCGACCTGCAGGAGCGCAGCATCGTGGCTGCACATCATCGGTCGGCGAGGAGAGCCGTCGAGAAGGCTGTCCGGGCCAGCAAGCGAGCGCAGCTCGATGAGCTGATTCAACAGGCGGAAACCAACGAGTTTGGGGCCGGTTATCGGGTGGTCATGTCTCGTCTTCGTGGCTGCTTCGTGCCACCTGAGACTGACCGTGTCGTGTTGGAGCGGATAGCCAACGATCTGTTCCCGACACATCCGCCTGTTGACTGGCCGGACGCTGAATCATCGAGCGTCGACACCGAGGAGCGGAGTTCTTCGTTGACCCCTGTCACCGTGGGCGAGCTGTTGTCCATCGTGGGATCGATGGCGAACCGGAAAGCGCCTGGACTGGACGGTATCCCCAACGCGGCGGTTAAGACGGCCATTAGGAAGTACCCGGAGGTTTTCGTCCGTTTGTACCAGGACTGCCTGGACCGGGGTGCGTTTCCAGCGCCCTGGAAGAGGCAACGACTGGTACTGTTGCCAAAGCCTGGCAAGCCTCCCGGGGAAAGCTCCTCCTACCGGCCGCTGTGTATGCTCGACGCACTCGGCAAGGTGTTGGAGCGCCTAATTCTTAACCGCCTCAACGAGTTCCTGGAGGAACCAGATGCGGAACGGCTGTCGGACGGGCAGTACGGTTTCCGGCGAGGCAGATCCACCATCAGTGCGATCCAGCGCGTTGTCGAAGCGGGCAGGACGGCCATGTCCTTTCGCCGCACCAACGCCCGAGACAAGCGCTGCCTGATGGTGGTGGCACTTGATATCCGCAACGCCTTTAACTCTGCGCCCTGGCAAGCCATCGCCAACGCGCTGAGGGACAAGGGGGTACCGTCATCGCTGCAGCAGATACTGAGGAGCTATTTCGAGGACCGGCGGCTGGTTATCGACACCAGCGAGGGCCCTGTCGAGCGTAACATCAGTGCGGGCGT
>NW_026045079.1:0-7500 GCF_943734845.2 Anopheles funestus | reverse complement strand
TTGCACAGTAGTAGACACCGTAATCTGACGTATCTAACACACCACTATTGTAACTCGTCGTCCAAGGACCTTTCAAGTGCCTGATGGCCAGGGGAGCTCTTACACGGCACGGAGACACAGTGATGCTCGCCCATCAAAGTGTACAACGATCGAGTTTGCTTAAGTGTCTGGGTACCTACACACCAGACACAATGCAATGGCCATGGATCCACACAAGGCACATCACATGCAGAAAGCTTCACCAGATTATGACACATACCACACTCTTGTAACTCGTCGTCGAAGGGGCGTTCAAAGTGCCTTACGGCTAGGGGAGATCTAGCACGGCACGGAGACACAGTGATGGTTGCCCATCAAAGTGTACAACGATCGAGTTTGCTTTCCGCGCAAGCGTTCTAAGTGTCTGGGTACCTACACACCAGACACAATGCAATGGCCACGGATCCACACAAGGCACATCACATGCAGAAAGCTTCACCAGATTCTGACACATACCACACTCTTGTAACTCGTCGTCGAAGGGGCGTTCAAAGTGCCTTACGGCTAGGGGGGATCTAGCACGGCACGGAGACACAGTGATGGTCACCCATCAAAGTGTACAACGATCGAGTTTGCTTTCCGCGCAAGCGTTCTAAGTGTCTGGGTATCTAAGCACCAGACACAATGCAATGGCCACGGATCCACACAAGGCACATCACATGCAGAAAGCTTCACCAGATTCTGACACATACCACACACATGCAACTCGTCGTCGAAGGGGCGTTCAAGTGCCTTACGGCTAGGGGAGATCTAGCTCGGCACGGAGACACAGTGATGGTCACCCATCAAAGTGTACAACGAACGAGTTGGCTTTCAACAAATTCTGACACATAGCAAGCGAGCGACCGAGCTACACCGAAGGCAGCCCATGGTTGGTCACTCGCGGACGATCATCAGTAATGATCCTTCCGCAGGTTCACCTACGGAAACCTTGTTACGACTTTTACTTCCTCTAAATCATCAAGTTCGGTCAACTTCAGCCATGCCAGCTGCAGCTCACGAAGGAACCGCGGAAGGTAAGCCTCCAGAAACCTCACTAAATAATCCATCGGTAGTAGCGACGGGCGGTGTGTACAAAGGGCAGGGACGTAATCAGCACTAGCTAATGACTAGTGCTTACTAGAAATTCCAGGTTCATGGGGACCGTTGCAGTCCCCAATCCCGACTAGATGGGCATTTTAGTGATTTCCCGTTCCTCTCGGAATGGGGGCGCCTATTGGCGAGAACACGCTGCGACCCACATTGTAGCACGCGTGCAGCCCAGAACATCTAAGGGCATCACGGACCTGTTATCGCTCATTCTCAGCTTGCTAAACACAAGTTGTCCCGCTAAGCAGGGCAAACGTAGCCGACGACCGCCCGTGAAGGCGCCGCCCGGCTGTAACGTCAGGTGCGCCCGGAGGCGCACTGCTGACAGCGTTCTAGTTAGCATGTTTGAGTCACGTTCGTTATCGGAATTAACCAGACAAATCATTCCACGAACTAAGAACGGCCATGCACCACTACCCTTAAATTTGAGAAAGAGCTATCAATCTGTCTTACCTCGATAAGTTTGGACCTGGTAAATTTTCCCGTGTTGAGTCAAATTAAGCCGCAAGCTCCACTTCTTGTGGTGCCCTTCCGTCAATTCCTTTAAGTTTCAACTTTGCAACCATACTTCCCCCGGAACCCGATTTTGGTTTCCCGGAAGCGACTGAGAGCACCGAATAGGGGTAGCGTCTCCCAATTGCTAATTGGCATCGTTTACGGTTAGAACTAGGGCGGTATCTAATCGCCTTCGATCCTCTAACTTTCGTTCTTGATTAAAGAAAGCATCCATGGCAAACGCTTTCGCTTCAGTTGGTCCTACGACGGTCTACGAATTTCACCTCTCGCGCCGTAATACCAATGCCCCCAACTACTTCTGTTAATCATTACCTCTAGGTTTCTGACAAACCAACGAAATCGTATAAACCGAGGTCATATTCCATTATTCCATGCAAGATTATTCTCGGCCAACGCCAACCCCACGGGGGGGCCGGACGCTTTGTCTTAGCCTGCTTTGAGCACTCTAATTTGTTCAAGGTAAATGTGAGTATCTTGAGCACCATGAGGAGCCCGTGCCGGAGTTAACCGGTAGCACGGTACTCGTTCACAGAGTAACGCCCAAGTACACCATTGTGAGTCGCAGCCGTGAGCGCGCGCACGAACGGCCCCGGCGTGTAACCGGGCGCCCGTGGCGGTCACGTGTCTGGACGGGCAATCAACTTCGAACGTTTTAACCGCAACAACTTTAATATACGCTAGTGGAGCTGGAATTACCGCGGCTGCTGGCACCAGACTTGCCCTCCACTTGATCCTTGTTGAAGGATTTATACTCAACTCATTCCAATTATGGACCATCGTTAGAGAGGTCCATATTGTTATTTCTCGTCACTACCTCCCCGTACTGGGATTGGGTAATTTACGCGCCTGCTGCCTTCCTTGGATGTGGTAGCCATTTCTCAGGCTCCCTCTCCGGAATCGAACCCTGATTCCCCGTTACCCGTCGCAACCATGGTAGTCCTCTACACTACCATCAATAGTTGATAGGGCAGACATTTGAAAGATCTGTCGTCAGTCGACAAGCGACCATACGATCTGCGTCCTTATCCAGACTTCAACTCAAGCCGCCCGGAGGCGATTGGTTTAACTAATAAGTGCACCAGTTCAGCTACCCGCGAGGGCAACAGTCCCGGCATGTTGCATGTATTAGCTCTGGATTTTCCACAGTTATCCAAGTAACTAGTGGTAGGATGATCTTGTGAATTATAGCTGTTATACTGAGCCTTATGCGGTTTCACATTCATTTATGTTTGTACTTAGACATGCATGGCTTAACCTTTGAGACAAGCGTATATTACTGGTAGGATCAACCAGAATTCGTTCCACTACAGACACACACTCGCTTAGTGGGAAATAAATTTCCACACAACTCTCTCTCTCTAGAACCATATGGAATGGCTCTTTGGTGTTGGGTAAGGCACCAATTTGTTGGGGTGTAACGGTCACCACCAACTTTAAGTTTGTTAGGGCACAACGGAAACCACTAACTAAACTTTAGGAAACTAAATTTCCTCACACATTATCTCTCACCATATTAGCACTAGGTGCTATCCACGATTGTACAACGTTTCAACTCTTGAATCGACCGTAGGGCCGCGGAATTGCTTCCGGGCCCCTATTCTCGCTATTAATTGTTCATCTCTTTCAATACATCGAGTTCGTTCCATTGGGTAGTTCGCATGGCGAACGTTTTGATGCAGCCCCCTGGGGGACCACGGCACTTTACACCGGGTATGGTGTATGCGCAACCTACAGATAACAATAAACCCCTTATGCGTGTGTAAACCGATGTTGGGCTGCTCAACATCTTTCATGGTTACATCACTTGCACCAGAACCCACGGTGCCGATTTGGTAATATGTTGTACATTTACTCTCAAGATGTACGCTTCGGCCCCTTATTCAGGGGCTCAAGCTATTACCAGCAAGAACAATCCTCATCCAGACTTGAACTCGAAACACCCGGAGGCGAACGGTTTAACTAATAAGTGCACCAGTCTTGAATCCATGCGTCGGTGGAAACAATGCCGGCGTGTTGCATGTATTAGCTCTGAACTTAGCGAGTGATTGCCTTGCAGCTGTCGAACTGAGCGTAGAGCGTGATTATCGCTCACTTGAACCATGTTGAATGGCTCTTTGGTGTAGGGTAAGGCACCAATTTGTTGGGGCGTAACGGTCACCACCAACTTAAGACTTGCTTATAGGCATTTCAACGTTTTCAACTCTTAAATCGACCGTGTTTCATTATCATCTCTTCTTCTTATTAAATGCATCGAGTTCGTTCCATTGGGTAGTTCGCGTGGCGAACGGTTTGATGCAGCCCCCCGGGGGGGACCACGGCACTTTACACCGGGCATGGTGTATGCGCAACCTACAGATCACCAATATATTTGTGATCGATAATGCACACTTCTTACACGACTGACCAGTCGACAGCGCTGCCTTCCTATTATGCGTGTGTAAACCGATGTTGGGCTGCTCAACATCTTTCACGGTTACATCACTTGCACCAGAACCCATGGTGCCGATTTGGTAATATGTTGTACATGGTCTCAAGATGTACGCTTCGACCCCTTAAGGGCTCAAGCTATTACCAGCAAGATCAATCCTCATCCAGACTTGAACTCGAAACACCCGGAGGCGAACGGTTTAACTAATAAGTGCACCAGTCTTGAATCCATGCGTCGGTGGAAACAATGCCGGCATGTTGCATGTATTAGCTCTGAACATAGCGAGTGATTGCCTTGTAGCTGTCGAACTGAGCGTAGAATGTGATTATCGCTCACTTGAAAGGGTCAAGCCCTTTCGAGTCGTCCGGTTTTTACGCCAGACGACTCGGTTCACCATCTTTCGGGAAGGGACCGTCTCGGTCGCAAGCTGCTCCGGTCCCCAAACAACCTGCGACAAATGATAGGAAATGCCGACATCAATACGTGTTCAGTTTGGTTTATCGCTCATAGGTCTTTTTGACCATCGATCCCTGATTATAACTCTCAATTAAACAGTCAGGAGAGTAAGGCATGCCCATCGATATCTCATCGACAGGCGATACCGCAAGAACGGCCAACGACACATCAGGTGATCGATTATTGCTACGACTTTTGCTTAATCGTTTCCACTCCTTAGAGAAAGAAACCCCCGGGGACCGTCTCGGTCCCTAAACAACCTGCGACAAATGATAGGAAATGCCGACATCAATATGTGTTCAGTTTGGTTTATCGCTCATTGGTCTGTTTGACCATCGATCCCTGATTAAACTCTCAGTAATCCAGTCGGGAGAGTAAGGCATGCCCATCGATATCTCATCGACAGGCGATACCGCTTGAACGGCCAACGACACATCAGAGGATCGTATCTTGCTACAACTTTTGCTTAATCGTTTCTTCTCCTTGGAGAAAGAAACCCCCGGGGACCGTCTCGGGTAGCAAGCTGCTCCGGTCCCTAAACAACCTGCGACAAATGATAGGAAATGCCGACATCAATACGTGTTCAGTTTGGTTTATCGCTCATTGGTCTTGTTTGACCATCGATCCCTGATTAATACTCTCAATTAGAATGTCGGTAGAGTAAGGCATGCCCATCGATATCTCATCGACAGGCGATACCGCATGAACGGCCAACGACACATCAGAGGATCGTATCTTGCTACACCCTCTTGCTTAATAGTTTCCACTCTTGGAGAAAGAAACCCCCGGGACCGTCTCGGCCGCAAGTTGCTCCGGTCCCTAAACAACCTGCGGCATCAAATGATAGGAAAAGCCGACATCAATACGTGTTCAGTTTGGTTTATCGCTCATAGGTCTGTTTGACCATCGATCCTAGAATTCAACTTTCGAGTAAGGCATGCCCGTCGATATCTCATCGATAGGCGATACCGGTAGAAACGGGCCAACGACACACATCTAGGATCGCATTTACTCTTCCTTGGATGGATAACCAATACCCTAGGACCGTTTTCATCGCGAGCTGCTCCGGTCCTCAAACAACTCGCGAACCACCGATAGGATGATATTAGGAATGGCCGACTTTCATCCTTTAACTCTCAGTTCTGCTTACCAAAACATAGGTACTTGGACCTTAAAGACCACTATATGTTCCCCGATCGGGGGCAATCGGAACGTCTATCCATCATCAACATCGTTTCACTCATTCCGAACCACCAAATTGGGACAGACAGTACCATATTCACCAACCGATTGCTTCAACTTCGCAAACTGTATGGTAAAGTTCTACTAATTTCACATCTTACCATCGACTAATAGTGCATAAATCCACTTGGAAATCACTTTTCCTTGGTCCTCGGACCTTCTACGACAACGGTCCGACAAATATCCGAAGTCGTTTCCCAACTTAGACCAAGCATTTCGTATCTTTACTTCTAATCGATTTTTTCTCTCATAATTGACGATCAAAATCTAAAAACCACATTTTGAGCCAGAAGCAGTCGTCCGATCGTCCCTGGGGGTAGTCTCAATCGATTTAGAAGGGCCCAATTCATAAAGATACGTACTCAGTCAAATTCATGCTTCTGGCTCACCTACCCCCCTATATAGAAAACGAAAGCGTACAGGCGTGGAAAACGTGCCATTTTTCTCCATCACGGACTTTTTTTTTTCTCGTTGCACCGACTCTAGTAAAAAAGTGAAATTTTTTACTAGGTTACCAACTTTTGCAAATTATCATCGGATATCACTTTTCATGGTCTATAGTAAGTTCTTATCACGTTTTAGTAGTTTTTGAAAAAAAAATTTTTTTGAACTTTTCAAAATTTTTCAAAACAAAGTTTTTGTAGGCGGTTTTGTGTATGGAGGGTTACTAGTCTCGGGGTCACTGTTTGACCAAAAAAACCACTATATATCATTCGAAAGGTAATTTCAAGGGCTACAAAAAATTGTTCTACGGCACCCCCCTCCGACGTCTAGTATTCGAGTTATTGGCCAAAAACCATCACTTGAGCGATTTTTCGTTCAGGGTACCCGACTCTAGTAAAAAAGTGAAATTTTTCTCGATTGACCAAGTGTTGCAAATGACCATCGGATTTCACTTTTTTATGGTCTATAGTGAGTTCTGATCACGATTTGGTACTTTTTGAAAAAATTTTTTTGACGCACTTTTCAAAATTTTGCAAAACCAAAACTTTTTAGGCGGTTTTGTGTATGGAGGGTTACTAGTCTCGGGGGTCACTGTTTGACCAAAAAACCACTATATATCATTCGAAAGGTAATTTCAAGGGCTACAAAAAATTGTTCTACGGCACCCCCCTCCGACGTCTAGTATTCGAGTTATTGGCCAAAAACCGCAACTATAGCGGTTTTTCGTACAGGGTACCCGACTCTAGTAAAATGATGCGATTTTTACTAGTCTAGGAACTTTTTGGTCAAAAAATCAAGTATATGTCA
The DNA here is from genome assembly GCF_943734845.2 of Anopheles funestus. Classification (NCBI taxonomy): domain Eukaryota; kingdom Metazoa; phylum Arthropoda; class Insecta; order Diptera; family Culicidae; genus Anopheles; species Anopheles funestus. The sequence continues at coordinate 479 of NW_026045079.1, read as the reverse complement.
TTCGATAGATAATTTCAGGGCTACCAAAAATTGTTCCACGACACCCCCCTGCGACGTCTAGTATTCGAGTTATTAGCCAAAAACCGCAACTTAAGCGGTTTTTTCGTCCAGGGTACCCGACTCTAGTAAAATGATGCGATTTTTACTAGTCTAGGGAACTTTTTGGCCAAAAATCAAGTATATGTCATTCGATAGATAATTTCAAGGGCTACCAAAAATTGTTCCACGACACCCCCCTGCGACGTCTAGTATTCGAGTTATTAGCCAAAAACCGCAATTATAGCGGTTTTTTCGTCCAGGGTACCCGACTCTAGTAAAATGATGCGATTTTTACTAGTCTAGGGAACTTTTTGGCCAAAAAATCAAGTATATGTCAATCGATAGATAATTTCAAGGGCTACCAAAAATTGTTCTAAGACACCCCCCTGCGACGTCTAGTATTCGAGTTATGGGCCAAAAACCATTCATACTTGAGCATT
>NW_026045078.1:7500-37500 GCF_943734845.2 Anopheles funestus | reverse complement strand
CGTACTGCCTTGGCGACAGTCGCGGAGCATCGCTGTTCTCCAAGTGGTCGTTCAGTCGATCCAGGATCACCCGCTCGAACCCCTTGGCGACCGCTCCCAGCATGAGCAGCGGACGATATGATGACGGGTCGCCCGGCTGCTTGCCCGGCTTCGCGATCAGCACAAGTCGAGCCTCCTTCCACGACGCAGGAAACTCGCCTCGCTCGAGCAGCTGGTTGTACACGTCCACGAAGACCTCCGGGTGCTTCCGCATCGCTGCCTTCACCGCAGTGTTCGGGATGCCGTCCAACCCTGGCGCCTTGGACGACGCCATCCGCTCAGCCAGCAGCAGGACCTCCGAGCTCGTGACCGGCCTCAGAGCGACGTGTGAGGCGGTGCTTGCCTCGATGTCCGGCCACTCGAACGCTGGATGCTCCGGGAACAAGGCGTCGACGATCGGACCAAGAACAGCTCGGTCCGTTTCCGGTGGCGCCCGGCCGCGAAGCTTCGCTCGCACAACCTTGTACCCGAGACCGAACACCTCAGCCTCGACGCCGTCGATCAGCTCCTGAAGGCTGCTCTCCTTGCTGTTCTGGATACTGGCCTGCAGCAAACGACGACAATCCTGCAGTCCGGCAGACGTCACAGCACGCTCCGACGGTTGAGCCCGGCGATGGGCTGCCTCCGCTGCTTCGCACTCTTCCCTCAAGCGCTCGATGTCCGGAGACCACCAGTACACCTGGGGCTTGCGGTGGAAGGTAGCCCCGTGTACTCTCTCCATGGTCTCATCGCACGCCCGAGTGAGTCCGCCAACCAGCCCCTCCGGAGTGTCGACCTGTCCGAAACGGCCGACTGTGAGGGCGATGTCAAAGCTCTTCCGGACGAACTGCGTCGTCTTCCACCGAGTTCCGGCATGCCTGGCTGTCCCGTCGCTGGCTGCTGCTTGGCTTTGGTGCTGCTGGCCACGTCGCTTGTTCCGTTGACCCGGAACCTCCACCTGGAACTCGATGTACGCGTGATCGCTGCCGGAGAAGCGGTTAAGCACGCGCCATGAGTCCGGCCGCACAATGGATTGGCTGGCGAAGGAGACGTCGATGACGCTTTCCCGCGCAACCCCGTTGCCCTTGAAGGTGGGCACGTTGCCACGGTTCAGCGTCTGCAGCGCCAGCTGCTCCACCACGCTTAGGAGCTCCTGCCCCTTCCGGGTAGTGCGCGCACTCCCCCACTCCTCGTTCCAGGCGTTGAAGTCCCCAGCCAGGACTGATGTTGTATGTCCCACCAGCGACACCTCCACCGCACCAAGAAACTCCTCGAAGTCTTCCGAACCACTGCTGGGCGACACGTAGCAGCTGGCGAAAGTGACTCCCGCTATCGTGGCAACCACCAATCCCGGGACGACGCTTCCCCACAGACGCTGGATGGGGTAAGCCCCCGTTGCGACGATCGCCACGCTCAACTCCTCATCAACAGCCCATCGCGGATCATCTCGAGGCGGCCGATACAGCTCACAGGCGAGCACCACCTGAACATCCAGCTCGCGAGCCGTCTGCATCAGCAGGTCCTGAGCTGTCCTGCTCCGCCCAAGGTTGATCTGCAGCACCTTTAGCGCCGGCACGTCAGATGACCGACCGGATGCGGGCCGCTGCACACGGCACAGCACACCTCCGCCGTGCAGCTCTTCGCCTGATGATCTGGCTTCCCGCATCGAATGCAGCTGGCCGAGCGATCGACCTCGCTCGTGCACGCTGCCCGGACGTGTCCCATCTCCAGACACTTGTAACAACGTTGCTGCCGCGTCTGCATTGGAGCCACCTTCCGGATCAGGCAGGACGTGTACTTGATTTTGACAAACTTCCCGTCCAGCTCCTCTGCCGCCTTCGTTGTCACCCGCGCTATCGCCACCTTCGTGCCGTCCCACGCTGGTCGCAGCCGAACCGAAGTCTCCTCCACGGTGTGCTGGCATAGCTCGGAGAGTGCCTTCGCCACGTGTGACTCCTCCGCTAAAGGGTCGACCGCGTCCATCCGGATGTCGACCGTGGGAGTCACCAAGCGTGCTGATGCCGGCAGTTCCGCCTTCGCGCACACGTCTTGGATGCACTGCAGCACCTCTGCAGCGTTCGCGCTCTCCTTCAGCTCCATAACAAGTCGGGAGCGTGTGGTGCGTCGTCCGACTCCAAGGGCATCTGCATACTTCACCATCTCTGGAGCCCCACGCACAACCTGGTAAACCTCGGTCCAGGTTTGTCCCTCAGCTGGAGCGATCTCAATTGCGTCCGGCTTAGTCTTTCGCTGCCGTTGACGCCTTCCGCCTCGTCGTGTTGCAGGCTGGCTACGCCAAGCCTGTTGCCCCTGCTGTTGTTGGGGCTGCTGTGACGATGGTCCTGCAACCGCCTGTCGCTGGACCTTCGCCCGTTGTTGTTGCAGCTGCGGCCACTGCTGCTGCTGCATACTCGCTGATTGACGTGCCGGCTTACGGCGCACCACCTCAGTCCACGAGCCGCCATCCTGGTCCGGAGACGGCTCCACCATAGCCGTCACCGCAACCTGCTGTCGCTGTCGCTGCTGCTGCTGCCCACGCTGCTGCTCACTCTGCTGCTGCTCCATCCGACGCCGTGGCATTGGGGTCGGCGAATAAGCCACAGAGGCGCGTATCGGCTCGCCCAGCTGCTGCTGACCTCCGACCACCTGCAAAATGAGCTCATTAAGCGCGTCACGCTCGCGCCGATGAGCCTCACGATCCAGCCGTTGTGCCTCTCGAAGTGCGGCGATTTCCGCCGCCGCTATTTCCTCCCGACGTACAGCCGCCGAGAGTGCCACCTCCGCATCGCGACGAGCATTCGCTTCTGCTGACGCCATCTGGACCCGGAAGAGGGACAGCTCCTCTTGCAGCTTGGCGAGCATGGCCCGCAGCTCCTCGTTGGTTCGACGAAGCTCGCGCATCTCCTCGTCGCGTTGCGCTGCAGAACCGGTAGAGGTCGTCTCCTTGACGACCGGCATCGACGACTTCGTAAGCAGCACTCGCGGCTGCAATGAAGGACGATTCGTCGGCGCAACCCTCTCGTCCGTCGACAAGGTCCTCGACCGCAAAGACCTTGCACCGTCCATGGTGCTTGGCTTCCCCAGGTGCCAAGCAAACCCTAATGAAAAAGAATCGACTTACTTGCCTCTCCGTTGATCGACTCCGGATTGATGGCAGCAAGTAGGTCTCGCCGAGACGAATCCAACGAGGTGTCGGACGTCCAAATCGGACCAGCGGTTCCGAAACGGTGCACAAATGAAAATTCCGCTCGCACACACACACACACAAAACCCAGTTCCGGGGCCGCTCACTGGATCGCCCCCCCTGGTACGGCAAAAGCTGGCTCTCGCGAAGACGATTCCAGGGAGGTGTCACACGTCCGGATCCGACGAAAACTGACGAAGTGGTGCACGATTTGGCCACCGATTTTCACACACACACGGTCGAATATGTCCCGCACTCTGGCCACCGCACTATGGGCCCGATTGACCCGTTGAAGACACGTATCGACGCGTCTTGCCGAGACGCTTCGAACGAAGTGCTACCCGTCCCAATCGGTCCACTTTTCACGAAGTTGTGCAATAAAATGTTTTTCCGCACTAACACTAATGCACTCGCACACTAACACCACCAAACGGATTTTTCCAAATAGCAGAACTCAGCCGTTTATGGACCGATCCTGGCGATCCACGAATCGATCGACGCGCCCGACCGAGCCCTATCCGATGGTGGGTGGATCGAGGGGGTGGTGGGAGGAAACTGGCCTCCAAAAACCCGAAAAACCCCCTTTTTTCCGCCTTTTCGCTGGTTTCCAGGCTGTTTCCGGTCCGATCGACTGCCGGAAAATTTTGGTCGATGCGTCCTCGTGTTCCGGTACTGATGGGACTCTCAAACTTACCAAAAATCAGCGTTTAACTCGTCTAAAAATTGATCTTCCGATCCGCTCAATGGATCGCCTCCGAAACAACGGCAACAGCTGCGTCTCGTCGGCGCATTTGCAACGAGGTGCCGGACTTCGAAATCGGACCAGCGGTTCCGAAACGGTGCACAAATGAAAATTCCGCTCACACACACGCACACACAAAACCCAGTTCCGGGGCCGTTCACTGGATCGCCCCCCCTGGTACGGCAAGAGCTGGCTCTCGCGAAGACGATTCCAGGGAGGTGTCGCACGTCCGGATCCGACGAAAACTGACGGAGTGGTGCACGTTTTGGCCACCGATTTTCACACACACACGGTCAAAATGTCCGGCACTCTGGCCACCGCACTATGGGCCCGATTGACCCGTTGAAGGCACGTATCGACGCGTCTTGCCGAGACGCGTCCAACGAAGTGCTAAACGTCGCAATCGGTCCACTTTTCACGAAGTTGTGCAATAAAAATGTTTTCGCACTAACACTAATGCACTCGCACACTAACACCACCAAAGGATTTTTCCAGATAGCAGAACTCAGCCGTTTATGGACCGATCCTGGCGATCCACGGATCGATCGACGCGCCCGGCCAAGCCCTATCCAATGGTGGGTGGATCGAGGGGGTGGTGGGAGGAAACTGGCCTCCAAAAACCCGAAAAACCCCCTTTTTTTCGCCTTTTCGCCGGTTTCCGGGCTAATTCCGGTCCGATCGGCCTGCGGCCAATTTTCCCGGGTGAGTCCCGATGGGCCACTCCTGTTACGATGATTAAACCCGCGCCAGGTTGCAGGGTTGATTTTTGAAAATTCAAAAACCGGGCCGGAAAAAACTCCCTGGTTTTTGGGAGTAGCGGGGGGGGACTTGGCACACGTGTAGAGGACCCCAATCGAGGGCCGGATGCCAAAATCCAAGTGGCCAGGTGGCCAACAGACCGAGTTATTAAATTTCAAAAATTTAATAACTAATTAAATAATATTGGCCTTCCACTTTGCCAAATCTTCAAGATGTCGCCCGAAAACACGTGGTGGATTTTACACGCACTTTTTGAAACCGGAAATGCAAAAAACCTCCAACTTTGGGCGCTAATAACTCCGTTGGTTTTCAACGCACAGAAACGTCAGACCACTTCAACGAATCGGGACGTTCTCACTTAGCGTTCTACAATATTTTTAAATCGATTCGCGCACTTATAGAGGGCAATATAAACCGGACACTCAAAAACACCAGTTTTTTGATGACCACTTCCGGTGGCATACACACACACGCACAAACTTCACACCGTTGGATGCGTCTTTTCAATACGCGTCTTTTGATGTTTCACTTTTGAAAATCCGTGAAGAATTGACGAAGTTATTCACGAAAAACTGGTCCCCGGAAAATCCCATACAAATTGTATGGCGGGAACCGAAACCGGAAACGCGAAAAACCTCCAACTTTGGGCGCTAATATCTCCGTTGTTTTTCAACGCTCAGAAACGGCAGACCACTTAAACGAAAGGTCTTTTTCGCGATAATCACGTTCACATATTTTTAAACCGATTTCGTTCAATTTAAGTGTCACTTTTGAGTCATAACCTCACTTTTTCACTTTTTCACCTGTAGTTTTGAGGTTATGTAACGCACACTCGGCACACACACTTCAATCGATGCGTCTTTGAAATACGCGTCTTTTGATGTTTCACTTTTGAAAATCCGTTAAGAATTGACGAAGTTATTCACGAAAAACTGGTCCCCGGAAGATCTCATACAAATCGTATGGCGAGAGTCAAAACCGGAAACGCGAAAAACCTCCAACTTTGGGCGCTTATATCTCCGTTGTTTTTCAACGCACCGAAACGGCAGACCACTTCATCGAATCGGGATAATCTCACTTAATGTTCTGCAATATTTTTCAACCGATTCGCGCACTTTTAGAGGATAATACTAACCGGACACTAGAAAACACTGGTTTTCCCCTCCTGTGGGGGAGGGGGTGGATATGGGAGGGGCGGGGGGGTGACGATCCGGTGCTCCACTCCGAGACCTATCCACCGATACCCCGGACGTCCCTCTAGCCCGAGGGGTTACCGAGATATCCCACTTTAAAGGATTTGTCCGGAAGTTTGATAACTCGGTGTTGGAGTTCGATAACAGTTATCGAACTACTTATCAAACTTTTTCAATCCTCTATAGCTCCGGAACCACTTGTCCGATCCGGGCGTCCGACGGCTCCCCGGAAAGGAAATTTTGTCCTCTTTTGAAATATTTCAAGGTTGAAATATTTCATGAAATATTTCGTGAAATATTTCACGTTTTCCTCAAAAACGCTCGTATCGATATGGTTCGAGTGGGGGGGGGGCTGGGGAATACTCTTCCGAACAACACCAGCGCCACCTGTGGGTAAATCTCAAACTATTCTGCTTTAAACGCACTATTCGCAAATTCGCACGGGAGCGCTCGAAAAACACGTCCGTTCACTTCGGAGGTTTCGCTCAGACTACAGGGATAACTGGCTTTTTTTTTTTTTTTTAAGAAAGTGCTTGTTTATTGGCCGGATGATATTACAACAATTTTGTACCCCATCCCAGCCCACAAGCCCACCCACTTCAGCCTACCCGCGAGGGATCAACTGAGGGGCCCCAACGCGCCGTTTTATTTATTAAATATCGCTACTGATCTTCAAACGCACCCGCCCCGAATAACGCCACAAGGTAATCGGTGCACGTCGGTGCTACACTAGTTGCGAGTCTTCGCCTTGCCCGGTGCCGGCGCACCTTCTCACGCCCTATACGCAGTCGTTCTTCCCGCTCTCTAATCTCTTCCTCGCTGAGAAGTCGCCCATCCGGATGAGTGGGAGGAGGAGGCTCGCCTCGAGCCAGGCGTCGCTCCACCGTTAGCTGCCGCCGCGCCTCGTTTCGCCGGTCATTGCGCGCTGCAACCACATCTTCGTGCGCCGTGTCCAGCCGTCGGGCCGCCGCCGTCATTTCTTCATGTGCGCTGCTCGATCGCTCCACGTACCAGTCTTGCTGAAGAGCCGTCGTGATGCGCTTCGCCACCTCGCACACCGCACTCCAATTTTCCCTGCTGCTCAGCAGGAAAGCTTGCAGATTATCCGGAGTGATGACCTCTTGTTCTCGTTCGCCCAACACCTCAATCCGCACGTCCGCGAAGCGCGGACAATCGAAGAAGGCATGGGCCGCCGTCTCAGCTACTCCCGGACACCGCGCGCAGTCCGGTGATGGAGAGAAGTGCTGCACGTGTAGATACTCGTGGAAGAATCCGTGGCCTGAGATGACTTGGGCGAGATGAAAAGTCATCTCCCCAAACCGACGGTTCTTCCACGCCGCGATGTCCGGAATCACCCGGTGCGCCCATGTAGTGAAACGACTGGCCGGCGCCAGTGCATCCCACTCTGCTTGCCACTGTCGCAGAGTGGCCGCACGCTCCTCAATCCGCAGCTGGTGCATAGGAGAGCCAGTTTCTTGATGCTGATGGTGACATCGGGCGTCCTCCCGGATCTGTAAACAGATCGGAATAACGCTCGCCAGGACCGTAGCGACCTCATACCTGACCGATATGAATGTCCTGGCGACTGGCCTCACGTACTGCGCCTGTACCCGCTTAAGTAGCCTGCTGCACCGCCGAACGTTTGTAGCCTCGTGCCACACCGGGGCAGCATACCGCAGCGTCGAATCCACCACCGATGAAAGAAGTCGACGTTTCGCTCCTTTTGGGCCCCCGTGATTCTGCATCAGCCGGGAGATCCCCTTCGCCACACGGAGCGCCTTCGCCGTTGCGTATTCGACATGCGGAGTCCACAGCAGATGGTCGTGCAGAACCACCCCCAGATACTTGAGGCACCGCGTCGGCTGTCGCTGTACTCCCTCGATGGCCACCGTTGGCTGCTGGTACCCTTGCCGCATAGTGGACACCATGATGATTTCGGTCTTTGCGGGCGCCAGCTTGAGGTGCCGTTCCGCCATCCACGCTCCAATCATAACAATGGCCTCCTGAGCAGACTGAGCCGCTGTCTGCGGCGTCGTGCCACCTGCCAGCACCACCAGATCATCGGCAAATCCGATCGCCTCAACACCATCCGGAAACGCCAGCCGCAGGACTCCGTCATACAACGTGTTCCACAATGTAGGACCTATGATGGAACCCTGTGGTACCCCTGCCGACACCGGTCTGCGAACTGGTCCCTCGCTGGTCTCGTATACAAGCTCGCGCTCAGAGAAATAGCTTCGCAGTATCCTCTGTAGCGCGGCTGGGACGTTCTTCTCCCGCAGTGCCGCCGCAATTGCCCTCCAACTTGCCGAGTTGAACGCGTTCTGGACATCTAGCGCTGCCACCACCAGACACCGAGGATCGCGTCCATTCGTACGATGAAACGATCGCGCGTACTCGCCTCGCTCGATCACTCGCTGGATGGCCTGTATGGTCGACTTCCCACGACGAAACCCGTACTGCTCTGGCGACAGTTGAGGGGCAACACTGTCCTCCAAGTGTTCATTGAGACGCTCGAGGATGCACCTCTCGAACAGCTTGGGAACTGCTCCCTCCAGGAGCAGTGGTCGGCTCGCCGATGGGTCGCCCGGCGGCTTGCCCGGTTTGGTCACGAGCACCAGCCTTGCCTCCTTCCAAGACCGCGGGAACTCACCGCGTTCCAAAAGGTCGTTAAACACCCGCACAAACGCCTGCGGGTGCTCTCGGATCGCGGTTTTCACTGCTGCGTTCGGTAGACCGTCCAGACCCGGCGCTTTGGATGGAGCCATTCGCTCTGCCAATGCCAGGACCTCCGCTTCCGTAACAGGGCGAAGCCTCTCCTCGTCAGCCGCTCTCTCGACGACCGGCCACTCAAATGGGGGGTGCAGCGGAAACAGAGCATCCACAATCGGCTCCAGTACCGATCGATCCGTCTCCGGCGGGGTACGGCCTCGCAGCTTGGCCAACACCACCTTGTAACCAAGCCCAAAGACATCACTATCGACTCCGTCGATCAACTCCTGAAGCTTCTCGTTCCGGCTCTCCTGAATTCCGCGCTGCAGCTGCCTGCGAAGGTCATGAAGTCGAGCCGTTGCCACCTCGCGATCTGCTAACTGCGTGGCAACCCCGAGCCTCTCCTCGGCCTCCTCGCACTCACGACGCAAGAGCCCCAGTTCCGGGGTCCACCAATAGAGCTTCGGCGGCTGATGGAATTTCGCCGGGCCCACTCTCGCCATCGTCCTGTCACAAGCTGAAGTTAACGCTCCAATCAGCGCGTCAGGTGTGTCTGCTTCGGCTAGCCGACAATCCGCAATCGCCTCCTGGTATCGCTCCCTGTTGAATAGCGAGGTCTTCCAGCGTACTCCCGCATGTTGCGCGATGCCCTCACCACTAGACTGCTGCATCGTTTGATGTTGAAGCGCACGCTGCCGTTGTGTGGTCCGTGCTCCAGGAACGCCCACGGAAAACTCCACATACCGGTGGTCACTGTAGGAGTAGCGCTGACTGACCTTCCAGGAATCCGCTAGTGCGACCGATGGACTCGCAAACGAAACATCCACGATACTCTCTCGCGCAACCCCGTTGCCCTTAAAAGTGGGCATGTTGCCGCGGTTGAGAATCTCCAACTGCAGGTGTTCGATTACGCCCTTGAGCGTGTGCCCTTTGGATGTTGTGCGGGCACTCCCCCAGTCCGTGTTCCACGCGTTCAGATCACCAGCCATCACCAGATGTTGATGTCCCACCAAGGCCATCTCCACGGCCTCAAGATAGGCCTCGAAGTCCGCTAACCCGATGTTCGGCGAGGCGTAGCAGCTTGCAAATGTGACCCCTGCCACTGTGGCCACCACCAGCCCGGGATGAGCGCATTCCCATAAGCGTTGAATGGGGTACGCCCCGGTGGCTACTACTGCCACACTCTGCGCCTCGTCCACCACCCATCTGCCGTTGTCCCGCGGCGGCTTGTATAATTCGCAGGCAATGACGACGTCCACTCCCTGCTCGCGTGCCGTTTGCAGCATCAGGTCCTGCGCTGATCTGCTACGCCCGATGTTAATTTGCAGGACCTTTAATGTCGAGGACAGGACGGATGTCCCACCCGATGCGGACCCTTGCAGACCGCACAACTGATGTTTGCTACACAGGTTCGGGTCACATGACCCGGCTGGCCACAGCGGAAGCAGGCTGTTGAAAGGTCCTTCTCGCTCTTGCAGGTGACCTTCCTGTGTCCGTATTCCAGACACCTGTAGCATCGCAGCTGGTTCCGCGTTGGTGGTGGAACCTTCGTTGCCAGGCAGGACGTGTGCGAGATTCTGACATACTGCTGGTCCAGCTTCTCCGCCGCCCTGGCCGACACTCGCACATAGGCCACCTGCGTGCCATTCCAGAACTCCGTCAGATGGACGGCAGACTCCGACACCTTCTCCAGCGTCAAACCTTCTACCGCCTTCGCCACGTCCAAGGCTTCCGCTAAAGGGTCGACCTCGACGAATTTCATTTCCACCGTCTCAGTTACCAGGCGTGCGGACGATGGAGTTTCCGCTTTCGTGCAGACTTCCTGCACCAGCTCAATGATTTCTTGAGCATTCTCGCCCTCCTTGATGTCCATGACCAGTCGGTCACGCGTCGTCCGCCGTCCTACTCCCAGCGCCTGCTGGATTTTTTCCAATTCTGGTGCCGTTCGCACCAGCCGGTAAACATCTGCCCACGTTTGCCCCTCTCCCGGAGCAACCTCGATGGCATCAGGCCTGCTCTGTTTCGGCTTAGCAGCCTGGCTTCGTGGGGCCAATCGACGCGGTTGTTGTTGATGCGATTGTTGCCGCTGCTGCCACTGCTGCTGCTGCCGGCCCGGTTGCTGGCGTGCCGGCTTACGGCGCACCACCTCTGTCCAAGAGTCGCCTTCGTGGTCGAGAGACGGCACCACCGTAGCCGTCTCCATGCCCGATCCCTGCTGCTGCTGCAGTTGCTGCGGCTCCTGCTGCCCCTGCTGCTGCTGCTGTCGTGTCTGCAGCCCCTGCTGCCGCTGCCGCTGTTGCTGCTGCTGCGTGCGTGCCGGTTGACGTGCCGACTTACGGCTCACCACCCCAGCCCAGGAGCCGCCTTCCTGGTCCGGAGACGGCACCACCGAAGCCGTCACCGCACCCTGCTGTCGCTGCTGCTGCTGCTGCAGGCGATGATGTTGTTGCTGCTGCTGCTGCTCACCGTGCTGCTGCTGCGCTTGACTTTGCGTGGTTACGCCAAACGTCTGCGCTATGAGCGCCTGCATCGCCTGGCGCTCCTCATGCAGCATCGTTCTCAAAAAAGCCAGGTCCCCACGCAGGTCCTGCTCCCTCTGCTCCGCCGTCTTCTGCTGCAGCTCAGAACGACGCTCGCTTTCCTGCAGCTGTACCCGCAGCATCGTCACCTCGGCAGTGAGGGCCCCAACTTGCTCCTGGAACCGCTCAATTACTGCCGTTAATTCCGCCTGTCGCTGCTCGCTAGTTGTTGTTTCTGCCAGCTTCGTGAGCAGCACACGAGGCTCCGTAGATGTCGATGGTCGGCTTACTGTGGACCTGGCCTGATCCACACTGCCCTGCCTCGTCCGGAGCGTGCGTGGCTCCGTCATGGTCGAAAGACACTTTCCGACCGTTCCCGCGCTTTAAAGCTGGATTTACTCCTCCTCACGGGAGGACGCCAGCAGCGGACTGCCCCGTGAGAACCACCTCAGCAGAAATGGTATTCGAGCAGTAAAATCGTTCAGAGAGGTGGTGTTTCGTCACGTTAGATCGTTCCACGATTTATCAGGACCGTTTCCGAATTTTTCTGAACGTTTCCGGAAATTTCGAAAAATTCGAGCAGTTTTGATTTCGAAGGAAGTGGTCGAATCGACCAGTTTCGAGCAGTAGCGCACCCTACTCGACTTCCCCGAATTTTCTAGCCACCTTCCGCAATTCGAGCAGTTTTCGTGCAGTACTGACCAAATTCAAAATTTGTCACCTGGGAACTGCCTGTCAATCGATTTTTGTCCGCTGGGTCGTATTTGGAAAATCGAAGAAATGTCAAAAAATTTTTTCGCGATTTTCCAATTTTTATTGCGGATTCGTGTTGCACACACTAAAACAAGTCCAACAGTGAAAACCGCGGGCAAATCGACCGAAAATTGGCCGAGTTATTCAGGGTTTTGTAATAAAACCGGCTTCCACGACCACGTGCCCCAGCGGTAGCACCACACGCACTTTTTTGCACTGCACTTTTTTATCAAAAATCGTCCAATTTTCATCCGGTTTTCGCTATTGGGGCACTCAGGGGCACTATATCTGTCGATTTACAACAAATCCGGACCAATTGGCCCTGATTTTTGTGCACCTTCAAAACACACTGATGTTGTTGTTGTTTTTTGTATGCACTTTTTTGCCACCAAAGTTTTTCACCCAAACTCGCCGGAAATCGTCCAAAATCGATATTATTCACTAAATGGCCGTGGCCACTTGCAAAATAGTCAGCATTTGCATTCACAAAACGTCTTTTAATGCGTAAAATCACATAAAAACTTCCCCCATACAAAATGTATGGAGGAGTTGTTTACACACAAAATCGCTAATTTTAACCCGATTTTCGTCCGGTTTTCACCAAAATATCGCAGTTTTCCACTTAAATGATCGATTATACACGAAGTAAACGCCTTCTGTACAATATTTTCACAAAATTTTCGCCAAATTTGCGGAGCGCACGGAAGACACGTCTAAAGTGCTCGACTGCTCGAACGTCACCACAGGGATAACTGGCTTGTGGCCGCCAAGCGTTCATAGCGACGTGGCTTTTTGATCCTTCGATGTCGGCTCTTCCTATCATTGTAAAGCAAAATTTACCAAGCGTAGGATTGTTCACCCTTTCAAGGGAACGTGAGCTGGGTTTAGACCGTCGTGAGACAGGTTAGTTTTACCCTACTGGTGTGCATTGTTTGTCGCTATCTTAACGGAATTCCTGTGCAGTACGAGAGGAACCACAGGTACGGACCACTGGCTCAATACTAGTTCGAACGGACTATGGTATGACGCTACGTCCGCTGGATTATGCCTGAACGCCTCTAAGGTCGTATCCAATCCGAGCTGATAGCGCTTCTTATACCCATTAGGTGGTCGTAAGCTAGCGGGCCTAACAACCCTCCGAGAACCGTCCGTGCTGTCCATTGGCACACTGGCGTCTCATCCCCGCTTACTACTAGGCCGCAAAGGGCGGGTTCGCGCTGCACGTGTTAGTACCATACATGTTGGGAACACCGGTGGACGAGCTTGCCGACTGTGGATATCACTAGTTTCGACACCTACGACCGCCCGCAAACGACGGGACTACAGGCTGGGAGCTTCAAGTTGTAGAGATGCGTTCGCATCGATCCTCTCAGGCGACCCATGCTTGGTGGTTAGTGCTTGCGCGTGCGCGCCCCGTGTGTGCTGGAATTGGCCAACCAGTGCACATTGGTGGTGCGTACCGTGACTTGCACCATGTGACGAGAGTGTTGAAGAACACTGTGTGGTGACTCTATGCCTATGTGATGGGGTGCTTGTAACACACGACCGAACCGACGGCTCGTTGGATGGTCACGACAGTGTGGTGCAGGTGCGCCCATGTGTAACGAATACATTGAGTGCCGTTGGAGGTTAGCGGTTGGTTGGTTGCATGCTACAACTTCGCGTTGTACATGGGCTGGCCGCTGCGCTTCCTTCGGGTTGCCACTTGATGTTGATAGGGTTGATGTATTGTGTTCGTTGACTTTTGGTTCATTCCAAAAGTCTTCGGACTTAGATAATTTTACAAGTGTCGGCGCTCTCGGACCGAAAATAAGAAGACAACTAAGAAGAAAAAGAGAAAGAAGCTAATAGTGGAAAGTATTCTTCTTCAAAGAAGGAACAAAAATTTTACAAGTGTTGAAAAATTTCCTAAGTCCAAAAAATTTTCTAAGTCCAGAAAATTTTCTAAGTCCCACAAAATGGAACATGATGAAGAAGATACAGAAGTTGAAAATTTTTCTAAGTCCAAAAAATTTTCTAAGTCCAGAAAATTTTCTAAGTCCAAAGTGTTGGAACAATTTCCAAAGGCCCATAGGTTGCACTGAATTTTCCTAAGTTGGCCACAAGTACCCATGAGGTATCGAGAAGGTTCACCCGAAGGACATAATATGTCCCAAAGTACCGATAGAGCACCCACAAAGAGCACCCAATTGGCCTAAGTTGGCCAAAAGTACCGATAGAGTACCCACAAGTAGCACTGAGTTGGCCTAAGTTGGCCAAAAGTACCGATAGAGTACCCACAAATAGCACCGAATGGGCCTAAGTTGGCCAAAAGTACCGATAGAGTACCCACAAGAAGCACTGAGTTGGCCTAAGTTGGCCAAAAGTACCGATAGAGTACCCACAAATAGCACCCAGTTGGCCTAAGTTGGCCAAAAGTACCGATAGAGCACCCACAAGAAGCACTGAGTTGGCCTAAGTTGGCCAAAAGTACCGATAGAGTACCCACAAATAGCACCCAGTTGGCCTAAGTTGGCCAAAAGTACCGATAGAGCACCCACAAGTAGCACCCAATTGGCCTATGTTGGCCAAAAGTACCGATAGAGTACCCACAAATAGCACCCAATTGGCCTAAGTTGGCCAAAAGTACCGATAGAGTACCCACAAATAGCACCGAGTGGGCCTAACATGGCCAAAAGTACCGATAGAGTACCCACAAATAGCACCGAGTGGGCCTAACATGGCCAAAAGTACCGATAGAGTACCCACAAAGAGCACCCCATGGGCCTAAGTTGGCCAAAAGTACCGATAGAGTACCCACAAATAGCACCGAGTGGGCCTAACATGGCCAAAAGTACCGATAGAGCACCCACATATAGCACCGAATGGGCCTAACATGGCCAAAAGTACCGATAGAGTACCCACAAAGAGCACCCAATTGGCCTAAGTTGGCCAAAAGTACCGCCAAGTAGCACCATAGAGGCCCGAGTAGAGCGAAATGTGGGCCAAATTGAACATTTGAAAATTTTTACAAGTCCAGAAAATTTTCTAAGTCCAGAAAATTTTCTAAGTCCAAAGAGTTGGACAAATTTCCTTAGGCCCAAAGGTTGCACTGAATGTTCCTAAGTTGGCCATCAGTACCCATGAAGTATCGCGAAGGTTCACCCGAAAGACACAATATGCCCTAAAGTACCCACAGAGTACCCACAAGTTGCACCCAATTGGCCTAAGTTGGCCAAAAGTACCGACAAGTAGCACCATAGAGGCCCGAGTAGAGCGAAATGTGGGCCAAAGTACCGAGTAGTTGCAACAAATGCCCAAATGGATACCAAAATGTGGTACCAAGCACCTAACTGTTGCAACAAATGCTAGCTTTCTGAGCAAAAGCTGTGGACCAATTTCGTAGAAGAACCGCCTAGGCGAAAAGGCAAAAATCGCCGAAGCTGGCCCGCTCGCAGAGCTCGCGGGCCAGGAGATACTCATAGGGCGATTTACTAGAGTGGGGAACTTGAGAATTTTTGTGTCCGAGACTTCGGGCAACTTCGCGGCCGCCCCCTTAAAGTAAAAGATTTTCTCTGGGTGCCTAAAATTCGCAATTCCCGCAAAGTCGGGAAGACGTTAAAGTTTTTGCCCAAAAAATGGCCATCGATTTAAGGTGATTTTCCAATAAGAAAATGCTTCCTATTTTGAATTTTTTCGAATATTTCCTAAACTAAGCGTCGGAGCACATGGCCGTGGAGGAACTTTTGGTAGCTTTTGGCAAGGGCTATCGGATGAAATAATGCGAAAGGCCATCGGAGCGATATTGGATTAATGCGGGCCCATAAACGTACCTAAGAAGTGAAAATTGGTACCTTGCACGCAGGATGCAAGAAATGCTTGAGTGTTAACCATCATCGGTACCAAGTACCTAGGTTATATCGAGTGCGTAGATGGAAGTCGGTACCAAAGGGAAACCTTCCTAGGCTAGGTGCACGCAAGTGAGTATGGATCGATCAGTAGAAAGATGGGAAGCCATAGGAAACCTTCCTAGGCTAGGTGCACGCAAGTGAGTATGGATCGATCAGTAGAAAGATGGGAAGCCATAGGAAACCTTCCTAGGCTAGGTGCACGCAAGTGAGTATGGATCGATCAGTAGAAAGATGGGAAGCCATAGGAAACCTTCCTAGGCTAGGTGCACGCAAGTGAGTATGGATCGATCAGTAGAAAGATGGGAAGCCATAGGAAACCTTCCTAGGCTAGGTGCACGCAAGTGAGTATGGATCGATCAGTAGAAAGATGGGAAGCCATAGGAAACCTTCCTAGGCTAGGTGCACGCAAGTGAGTATGGATCGATCAGTAGAAAGATGGGAAGCCATAGGAAACCTTCCTAGGCTAGGTGCACGCAAGTGAGTATGGATCGATCAGTAGAAAGATGGGAAGCCATAGGAAACCTTCCTAGGCTAGGTGCACGCAAGTGAGTATGGATCGATCAGTAGAAAGTGGGAAGCCCATTACCAAATGCCCTAGTGAAGACCGTAAACGAATATCATGAACCGATAAGGAGCACCAAATGCCCTAGTGAAGACCGTAAACGAATATCATGAACCGATAAGGAGCACCAAATGCCCTAGTGAAGACCGTAAACGAATATCATGAACCGATAAGGAGCACCAAATGCCCTAGTGAAGACCGTAAACGAATATCATGAACCAAGAAGTAGCAACGAATGCCTGAAAAAGTACCAAGTCCACGGTATAGAGTAACGAGAGTTAACCGCCGTGATGTATGCAATGAGGGCAGCCATTGCATGGGTTCTGGACTTGGTTCGCGAATAACTTTTTTGCTAGACATCGGACAAAGTTGACGTGGAAGAACGAAATGTAGCATTTGATGCCACCTATCCAAAACTTTTTCAAGATTGAAGATCCGATCGATACAGCCTGAGTTATAGGCAAAAGTTGGTGCAAAATTGAGCATTTTTAATGGTGAAAAATCGGTAATCCTCGAATAGCTCCTGTTGGAAGCATCGGACCACATGGTCGTGGAGGAACATATTGAAGCGTGCGGTGTCAAGTATCGACACCCAAAACCGCATGTCCGATGGACGGAAAATGACCAAGTTATAGTGAAAACTTGGTTGCACCAAATTCCCGAAGAAGTGCAACGAGAAGGTGAATGCGATGGTTGTTCGTCGAATAGCTCCGGCCACAGACATGGTAGCGATTAGTGGTGCATGGAAGAAATGTAGCCACAAGTGCCATCTACCCATGGCCAGAAGAAAGTGTGGCCATATCTTGGATACCGGCGGAGCTATGGGGCAAATATGGGCCAAAAATGGTGCAAGTTGGACCAAAAACCTGAAAAAGTACCTGGGTAATGCGATGGTTGTTCGTCGAATAGCTCCGGCCACAGACATGGTAGCGATTAGTGGTGCATGGAAGAAATCTAGCCACAAGTGCCATCTACCCATGGCCAGAAGAAAGTGTGGCCATATCTTGGATACCGGCGGAGCTATGGGGCAAATACGGGCCAAAAATGGTGCCAGGTGGACCAAAAATCCGACCAAGTGCGCGAGGCGCTTTCGTGAATAGCTCCGGCCACAGACATGGTAGCGATTAGTGGTGCATGGAAGAAATCTAGCCACAAGTGCCATCTACCCATGGCCAGAAGAAAGTGTGGCCATATCTTGGATACCGGCGGAGCTATGGGGCAAATATGGGCCAAAAATGGTGCAAGTTGGACCAAAAATCCGAAAAAGTACCTAGGTAAATGCGATGGTTGTTCGTCGAATAGCTCCGGCCAGAGACATGGTAGCGATTAGTGGTGCATGGAAGAAATCTAGCCACAAGTGCCATCTACCCATGGCCAGAACAAAGTGTGGCCATATCTTGGATACCGGCGGAGCTATGGGGCAAATACGGGCCAACAATGGTGCCAGGTGGACCAAAAATCCGACCAAGTGCGCGAGGCGCTTTCGTGAATAGCTCCGGCCACAGACATGGTAGCGATTAGTGGTGCATGGAAGAAATCTAGCCACAAGTGCCATCTACCCATGGCCAGAAGAAAGTGTGGCCATATCTTGGATACCGGCGGAGCTATGGGGCAAATATGGGCCAAAAATGGTGCAAGTTGGACCAAAAATCCGAAAAAGTACCTAGGTAAATGCGATGGTTGTTCGTCGAATAGCTCCGGCCAGAGACATGGTAGCGATTAGTGGTGCATGGAAGAAATCTAGCCACAAGTGCCATCTACCCATGGCCAGAAGAAAGTGTGGCCATATCTTGGATACCGGCGGAGCTATGGGGCAAATATGGGCCAAAAATGGTGCAAGTTGGACCAAAAATCCGACCAAGTGCGCGAGGCGCTTTCGTGAATAGCTCCGGCCACAGACATGGTAGCGATTAGTGGTGCATGGAAGAAATCTAGCCACAAGTGCCATCTACCCATGGCCAGAAGAAAGTGTGGCCATATCTTGGATACCGGCGGAGCTATGGGGCAAATACGGGCCAACAATGGTGCCAGGTGGACCAAAAATCCGACCAAGTGCGCGAGGCGCTTTCGTGAATAGCTCCGGCCACAGACATGGTAGCGATTAGTGGTGCATGGAAGAAATCTAGCCACAAGTGCCATCTACCCATGGCCAGAAGAAAGTGTGGCCATATCTTGGATACCGGCGGAGCTATGGGGCAAATATGGGCCAAAAATGGTGCAAGTTGGACCAAAAATCCGAAAAAGTACCTAGGTAAATGCGATGGTTGTTCGTCGAATAGCTCCGGCCACAGACATGGTAGCGATTAGTGGTGCATGGAAGAAATCTAGCCACAAGTGCCATCTACCCATGGCCAGAAGAAAGTGTGGCCATATCTTGGATACCGGCGGAGCTATGGGGCAAATATGGGCCAAAAATGGTGCAAGTTGGACCAAAAATCCGACCAAGTGCGCGAGGCGCTTTCGTGAATAGCTCCGGCCAGAGACATGGTAGCGATTAGTAGTGCATGGAAGAAATCTAGCCACAAGTGCCATCTACCCATGGCCAGAAGAAAGTGTGGCCATATCTTGGATACCGGCGGAGCTATGGGGCAAATATGGGCCAAAAATGGTGCAAGTTGGACCAAAAATCCGAAAAAGTACCTAGGTAAATGCGATGGTTGTTCGTCGAATAGCTCCGGCCAGAGACATGGTAGCGATTAGTGGTGCATGGAAGAAATCTAGCCACAAGTGCCATCTACCCATGGCCAGAAGAAAGTGTGGCGCTATCTTGGATACCGGCGGAGCTATGGGGCAAATATGGGCCAAAAATGGTGCAAGTTGGACCAAAAATCCGAAAAAGTACCTAGGTAAATGCGATGGTTGTTCGTCGAATAGCTCCGGCCAGAGACATGGTAGCGATTAGTGGTGCATGGAAGAAATCTAGCCACAAGTGCCATCTACCCATGGCCAGAAGAAAGTGTGGCCATATCTTGGATACCGGCGGAGCTATGGGGCAAATATGGGCCAAAAATGGTGCAAGTTGGACCAAAAATCCGACCAAGTGCGCGAGGCGCTTTCGTGAATAGCTCCGGCCACAGACATGGTAGCGATTAGTGGTGCATGGAAGAAATCTAGCCACAAGTGCCATCTACCCATGGCCAGAAGAAAGTGTGGCCATATCTTGGATACCGGCGGAGCTATGGGGCAAATATGGGCCAAAAATGGTGCAAGTTGGACCAAAAATCCGACCAAGTGCGCGAGGCGCTTTCGTGAATAGCTCCGGCCACAGACATGGTAGCGATTAGTGGTGCATGGAAGAAATCTAGCCACAAGTGCCATCTACCCATGGCCAGAAGAAAGTGTGGCCATATCTTGGATACCGGCGGAGCTATGGGGCAAATATGGGCCAAAAATGGTGCAAGTTGGACCAAAAATCCGACCAAGTTCGCGAGGCGCTTTCGTGAATAGCTCCGGCCACAGACATGGTAGCGATTAGTGGTGCATGGAAGAAATCTAGCCACAAGTGCCATCTACCCATGGCCAGAAGAAAGTGTGGCCATATCTTGGATACCGGCGGAGCTATGGGGCAAATATGGGCCAAAAATGGGTAAAATTGTACGGTCCAAAGCCAAGGGTAAATTTTTTTATTCCTCTAATAACTTCTAGCACAGACATTGAATCGGTTGGTGATGTATGGATGAAATGTAGCAAACAGTTGGAACTACCCATAAAATCTTAAAGATTGACGATCCAATGTATAGAACCGGAGTAATGTGCGATACTTGGTGAAAAATCGAGTGAAAAATTAGCTATAAACTGTTTTTGGCCCATAACTCGAATACTAGACATCGGAAGGGGGGGTCGTAGAACGATTTTTTGTTGCCCTATCGATTCCCTATCGAACGAGCAAAAGTTGTTTTTTTTGACCAAAAAGGACCCCTACTCTAGTAAAATTGGCCTGATTTTACTAGTCCCCGGTACCCGTACAGGCAAAATGAGCAAAATGCTCAAGTATGAATGGTTTTTGGCCCATAACTCGAATACTAGACGTCGCAGGGGGGGTGTCGTGGAACAATTTTTGGTAGCCCTTGAAATTATCTATCGAATGACATATACTTGATTTTTGGCCAAAAAGTTCCCTAGACTAGTAAAAATCGCATCATTTTACTAGAGTCGGGTACCCTGGACGAAAAACCGCTATAATTGCGGTTTTTGGCTAATAACTCGAATACTAGACGTCGCAGGGGGGTGTCGTGGAACAATTTTTGGTAGCCCTTGAAATTATCTATCGAATGACATATACTTGATTTTTGGCCAAAAAGTTCCCTAGACTAGTAAAAATCGCATCATTTTACTAGAGTCGGGTACCCTGGACGAAAAACCGCTATAGTTGCGGTTTTTGGCTAATAACTCTAATACTAGACGTCGGAGGGGGGTGTCGTGGAACAATTTTTGGTAGCCCTTGAAATTATCTATCGAATGACATATACTTGATTTTTGGCCAAAAAGTTCCCTAGACTAGTAAAAATCGCATCATTTTACTAGATCGGGTACCCTGGACGAAAAACCGCTATAATTGCGGTTTTTGGCTAATAACTCGAATACTAGACGTCGCTAGGGGGTGTCGTGGAACAATTTTTGGTAGCCCTTGAAATTATCTATCGAATGACATATACTTGATTTTTGGCCAAAAAGTTCCCTAGACTAGTAAAAATCGCATCATTTTACTAGAGTCGGGTACCCTGGACGAAAAACCGCTATAGTTGCGGTTTTTGGCTAATAACTCTAATACCTAGACGTCGGAGGGGGGTGTCGTGGAACAATTTTTGGTAGCCCTTGAAATTATCTATCGAATGACATATACTTGATTTTTGGCCAAAAAGTTCCCTAGACTAGTAAAAATCGCATCATTTTACTAGAGTCGGGTACCCTGGACGAAAAACCGCTTAAGTTGCGGTTTTTGGCTAATAACTCGAATACTAGACGTCGCAGGGGGGTGTCGTGGAACAATTTTTGGTAGCCCTTGAAATTATCTATCGAATGACATATACTTGATTTTTTTGACCAAAAAGTTCCTAGACTAGTAAAAATCGCATACATTTTACTAGAGTCGGGTACCCTGTACGAAAAACCGCTATAGTTGCGGTTTTTGGCCAATAACTCGAATACTAGGACGTCGGAGGGGGGTGCCGTAGAACAATTTTTTGGTAGCCCTTGGAAATTACCTTTCGAATGATATATAGTGGTTTTTTGGTCAAACAGTGACCCCGAGACTAGTAACCCTCCATACACAAAACCGCCTAAAAAGTTTTGGTTTGCAAAATTTTGAAAGTGCGTCAAAAAAATTTTTTCAAAAAGTACCAAATCGTGATCAGAACTCACTATAGACCATAAAAGTGAAATCCGATGTCATTTGCAACACTTGGTCAATCGAGAAAAATTTCACTTTTTACTAGAGTCGGGTACCCTGAACGAAAAATCGCTCAAGTGATGGTTTTTGGCCAATAACTCGAATACTAGGACGTCCGGAGGGGGGTGCCGTAGAACAATTTTTTGTAGCCCTTGAAATTACCTTTCGAATGATATATAGTGGTTTTTTGGTCAAACAGTGACCCCGAGACTAGTAACCCTCCATACCACAAAACCGCCTACAAAAAACTTTGTTTTGAAAAATTTTGAAAAGTTCAAAAAAAATTTTTTTTTCAAAAACTACTAAAACGTGATAAGAACTTACTATAGACCATGAAAAGTGATATCCGATGATAATTTGCAAAAGTTGGTAACTAGTAAAAAATTTCACTTTTTTACTAGAGTCCGGTGCAACGAGAAAAAAAAAGTCCGTGATGGAGAAAAATGGCACGTTTTCCACGCCTGTACGCTTTCGTTTTCTATATAGGGGGTAGGTGAGCCAGAAGCATGAATTTGACTGAGTACGTATCTTTATGAATTGGGCCCTTCTAAATCGATTGAGACTACCCCCAGGACGATCGGACGACTGCTTCTGGCTCAAAATGTGGTTTTTAGATTTTGATCGTCAATATGAGAGAAAAAATCGATTAGAAGTAAAGATACGAAATGCTTGGTCTAAGTTGGGAAACGACTTCGGATATTTGTTGGACGTTGTCGTAGAAGGTCCGAGGACCAAGGAAAAGTGATTTCCAAGTGGATTTATGCACTATTAGTCGATGGTAAGATGTGAAATTAGTAGAACTTACCATACAGTTTGCGAAGTTGAAGCAATCGGTTTGTGAATATGGTACTGTCTGTCCAATTTGGTGGTTCGGAATGAGTGAAACGATGTTGATGTATGGATAGACGTTCCGATTGCCCCCGATCGGGGAACATATAGTGGTCTTTAAGGTACAAGTACCTATGTTTTGGTAAGCAGAACTGAGAGTTAAAGGATGAAAGTCGGCCATTCCTAATATCATCCTATCGGTGGTTCGCGAGTTGTTTGAGGACCGGAGCAGCTCGCGATGAAACGGTCCTAGGGTATTGGTTATCCATCCAAGGAAGAGTAAATGCGATCCTAGATGTGTGTCGTTGGCCGTTCTACCGGTATCGCCTATCGATGAGATATCGACGGGCATGCCTTACTCGAAAGTTGATTCTAGGATCGATGGTCAAACAGACCTATGAGCGATAAACCAAACTGAACACGTATTGATGTCGGGCTTTTCCTATCATTTGATGCGCAGGTTGTTTAGGGACCGGAGCAACTTGCGGCCGAGACGGTCCCGGGGTTTCTTTCTCCAAGGAGTGGAAACTATTAAGCAAGAGTTGTAGCAAGATACGATCCTCTGATGTGTCGTTGGCCGTTCATGCGGTATCGCCTGTCGATGAGATATCGATGGGCATGCCTTACTCTACCGACCTTCTAATTGAGAGTATTAATCAGGGATCGATGGTCAAACCAAGACCAATGAGCGATAAACCAAACTGAACACGTATTGATGTCGGCTTTTCCTATCATTTGATGCCGCAGGTTGTTTAGGGACCGGAGCAGCTTGCGGCCGAGACGGTCCCCGGGGTTTCTTTCTCCAAGGAGAAGAAACGATTAAGCAAAAGTTGTAGCAAGATACGATCCTCTGATGTGTCGTTGGCCGTTCAAGCGGTATCGCCTGTCGATGAGATATCGATGGGCATGCCTTACTCTCCCGACTGGATTACTGGAGAGTATTAATCAGGGATCGATGGTCAAACAGACCAATGAGCGATAAACCAAACTGAAACACATATTGATGTCGGCATTTCCTATCATTTGTCGCAGGTTGTTTAGGGGACCGGAGCAGCTAGGCGACCGAGACGGTCCCCGGGGGTTTCTTTCTCTAAGGAGTGGAAACGATTAAGCAAAAGTCGTAGCAATAATCGATCACCTGATGTGTCGTTGGCCGTTCTTGCGGTATCGCCTGTCGATGAGATATCGATGGGCATGCCTTACCTCTCCTGACTGTTTAATTGAGAGTTATAATCAGGGATCGATGGTCAAAAAGACCTATGAGCGATAAACCAAACTGAACACGTATTGATGTCGGCATTTCCTATCAATTTGTCGCAGGTTGTTTGGGGACCGGAGCAGCTTGCGACCGAGACGGTCCCTTCCCGAAAGATGGTGAACCGAGTCGTCTGGCGTAAAAACCGGACGACTCGAAAGGGCTTGACCCTTTCAAGTGAGCGATAATCACATTCTACGCTCAGTTCGACAGCTACAAGGCAAATCACTCCGCTAAGTTCAGAGCTAATACATGCAACACGCCCGGCATTGTTTCCACCGACGCATGGATTCAAGACTGGTGCACTTATTAGTTAAACCGTTCGCCTCCGGGTGTTTCGAGTTCAAGTCTGGATGAGGATTGATCTTGCTGGTAATAGCTTGAGCCCCTGAATAAGGGGTCGAAGCGTACATCTTGAGACCATGTACAACATATACCAAATCGGCACCATGGGTTCGGGTGCAAGTGATGTAACCGTGAAAGATGTTGAGCAGCCCAACATCGGTTTACACACGCATAATAGGAAGGCAGCGCTGTCGACTGGTCAGTCGTGTAAGAAGTGTGCATTATCGATCACAAATATATTGGTGATCTGTAGGTTGCGCATACACCATGCCCGGTGTAAAGTGCCGTGGTCCCCCCCGGGGGGCTGCATCAAACCGTTCGCCACGCGAACTACCCAATGGAACGAACTCGATGCATTTAATAAGAAGAAGAGATGATAATGAAACACGGTCGATTAAGAGTTGAAAACGTTGAAATGCTATAAGCAAGTCTTAAGTTGGTGGTGACCGTTACGCCCCAACAAATTGGTGCCTTACCCTACACCAAAGAGCCATTCAACATGGTTCAAGTGAGCGATAATCACATTCTACGCTCAGTTCGACAGCTGCAAGGCAATCACTCGCTAAGTTCAGAGCTAATACATGCAACATGCCGGCATTGTTTCCACCGACGCATGGATTCAAGACTGGTGCACTTATTAGTTAAACCGTTCGCCTCCGGGTGTTTCGAGTTCAAGTCTGGATGAGGATTGTTCTTGCTGGTAATAGCTTGAGCCCCTGAATAAGGGGCCGAAGCGTACATCTTGAGTAAATGTACAACATATTACCAAATCGGCACCGTGGGTCTGGTGCAAGTGATGTAACCGTGAAAGATGTTGAGCAGCCCCAACATCGGTTTACACACGCATAATAGGAAGGCAGCGCTGTCGACTGGTCAGTCGTGTAAGAAGTGTGCATTATCGATACTCCAATATATGAGCTCAGTATGACAGCCCAATTGGTAATCCTCGGGGACCCTCCAGAAAGGAAGCTGGATGAGGATTACCAAATCGAAAGTTGATAAGTGTAGTGGTACCACTTAGTCAACTTGTATCCCGAAAGATGGTGAACCGAGTCGTCTGGCGTAAAAAAACCGGACGACTCGAAAGGGCTTGACCCTTTCAAGTGAGCGATAATCACATTCTACGCTCAGTTCGACAGCTGCAAGGCAATCACTCGCTATGTTCAGAGCTAATACATGCAACATGCCGGGTAATTGTTTCCACCGACGCATGGATTCAAGACTGGTGCACTTATTAGTTAAACCGTTCGCCTCCGGGTGACTCGAGTTCAAGTCTGGATGAGGATTGTTCTTGCTGGTAATAGCTTGAGCCCCTGAATAAGGGGTCGAAGCGTACATCTTGAGACCATGTAACAACATATTACCAAATCGGCACCATGGGTTCGGGTGCAAGTGATGTAACCGTGAAAAGATGTTGAGCAGCCCAACATCGGTTTACACACGCATAATAGGAAGGCAGCGCTGTCGACTGGTCAGTCGTGTAAGAAGTGTGCATTATCGATCACAAATATATTGGTGATCTGTAGGTTGCGCATACACCATGCCCGGTGTAAAGTGCCGTGGTCCCCCCCGGGGGGCTGCATCAAACCGTTCGCCACGCGAACTACCCAATGGAACGAACTCTATGCATTTAATAAGAAGAAGAGATGATAATGAAACACGGTCGATTTAAGAGTTGAAAACGTTGAAATACCTATAAGCAAGTCTTAAGTTGGTGGTGACCGTTACGCCCCAACCAAATTGGTGCCTTACCCTACACCAAAGAGCCATTCAACATGGTTCAAGTGAGCGATAATCACGCTCTACGCTCAGTATGACAGCTGCAAGGCAATCACTCGCTAAGTTCAGAGCTAATACATGCAAACACGCCCGGCATTGTTTCCACCGACGCATGGATTCAAGACTGGTGCACTTATTAGTTAAACCGTTCGCCTGCGGGTGTTTCGAGTTCAAGTCTGGATGAGGATTGTTCTTGCTGGTAATAGCTTGAGCCCCTGAATAAGGGGCCGAAGCGTACATCTTGAGAGTAAATGTACAACATATTACCAAATCGGCACCGTGGGTTCTGGTGCAAGTGATGTAACCATGAAAGATGTTGAGCAGCCCAACATCGGTTTACACACGCATAAGGGGTTTATTGTTATCTGTAGGTTGCGCATACACCATACCCGGTGTAAAGTGCCGTGGTCCCCCAGGGGGCTGCATCAAAACGTTCGCCATGCGAACTACCCAATGGAACGAACTCGATGTATTGAAAGAGATGAACAATTAATAGCGAGAATAGGGGCCCGGAAGCAATTCCGCGGCCCTACGGTCGATTTCAAGAGTTGAAACGTTGTACAATCGTGGATAGCACCTAGTGCTAATATGGTGAGAGATAATGTGTGAGGAATTTAGTTTCCTAAAGTTTAGTAGTGGTTTCCGTTGTGCCCTAACAAACTTAAAGTTGGTGGTGACCGTTACACCCCAACAAATTGGTGCCTTACCCAACACCAAAGAGCCATTCCATATGGTTCTAGAGAGAGAGAGTTGTGTGGAAATTTATTTCCCACTAAGCGAGTGTGTGTCTGTAGTGGAACGAATTCTGGTTGATCCTACCAGTAATATACGCTTGTCTCAAAGGTTAAGCCATGCATGTCTAAGTACAAACATAAATGAATGTGAAACCGCATAAGGCTCAGTATAACAGCTATAATTCACAAGATCATCCTACCACTAGTTACTTGGATAACTGTGGAAAATCCAGAGCTAATACATGCAACATGCCGGGACTGTTGCCCTCGCGGGTAGCTGAACTGGTGCACTTATTAGTTAAACCAATCGCCTCCGGGCGGCTTGAGTTGAAGTCTGGATAAGGACGCAGATCGTATGGTCGCTTGTCGACTGACGACAGATCTTTCAAATGTCTGCCCTATCAACTATTGATGGTAGTGTAGAGGACTACCATGGTTGCGACGGGTAACGGGGAATCAGGGTTCGATTCCGGAGAGGGAGCCTGAGAAATGGCTACCACATCCAAGGAAGGCAGCAGGCGCGTAAATTACCCAATCCCAGTACGGGGAGGTAGTGACGAGAAATAACAATATGGACCTCTCTAACGATGGTCCATAATTGGGAATGAGTTGAGTATAAATCCTTCAACAAGGATCAAGTGGAGGGCAAGTCTGGTGCCAGCAGCCGCGGTAATTCCAGCTCCACTAGCGTATATAAAGTTGTTGCGGTTAAAACGTTCGAAGTTGATTGCCCGTCCAGACACGTGACCGCCACGGGCGCCCGGTTACACGCCGGGGCCGTTCGTGCGCGCGCTCACGGCTGCGACTCACAATGGTGTACTTGGGCGTTACTCTGTGAACGAGTACCGTGCTACCGGTTAACTCCGGCACGGGCTCCTCATGGTGCTCAAGATACTCACATTACCTTGAACAAATTAGAGTGCTCAAAGCAGGCTAAGACAAAGCGTCCGGCCCCCCCGTGGGGTTGGCGTTGGCCGAGAATAATCTTGCATGGAATAATGGAATATGACCTCGGTTTATACGATTTCGTTGGTTTGTCAGAAACCTAGAGGTAATGATTAACAGAAGTAGTTGGGGGCATTGGTATTACGGCGCGACGAGGTGAAATTCGTAGACCGTCGTAGGACCAACTGAGCGAAAGCGTTTGCCATGGATGCTTTCTTTAATCAAGAACGATAGTTAGAGGATCGAAGGCGATTAGATACCGCCCTAGTTTCTATCCGTAAACGATGCCAATAGCAATTGGGAGACGCTACCCCTATTCGGTGCTCTCAGTACGCTTCCGGGAAACCAAAATCGGATTCGGGGGAAGTATGGTTGCAAAGTTGAAACTTAAAGGAATTGACGGAAGGGCACCACAAGAAGTGGAGCTTGCGGCTTAATTTGACTCAACACGGGAAAATTTACCAGGTCCAAACTTATCGAGGTAAGACAGATTGATAGCTCTTTCTCAAATTTAAGGGTAGTGGTGCATGGCCGTTCTTAGTTCGTGGAATGATTTGTCTGGTTAATTCCGATAACGAACGTGACTCAAACATGCTAACTAGAACGCTGTCAGCAGTGCGCCTCCGGGCGCACCTGACGTTACAGCCGGGCGGCGCCTTCACGGGCGGTCGTCGGCTACGTTTGCCCTGCTTAGCGGGACAACTTGTGTTTAGCAAGCTGAGAATGAGCGATAACAGGTCCGTGATGCCCTTAGATGTTCTGGGCTGCACGCGTGCTACAATGTGGGTCGCAGCGTGTTCTCGCCAATAGGCGCCCCCATTCCCGAGAGGAACGGGAAATCACTAAAATGCCCATCTAGTCGGGATTGGGGACTGCAACGGTCCCCATGAACCTGGAATTTCTAGTAAGCACTAGTCATTAGCTAGTGCTGATTACGTCCCTGCCCTTTGTACACACCGCCCGTCGCTACTACCGATGGATTATTTAGTGAGGTTTCTGGAGGCTTACCTTCCGCGGTTCCTTCGTGAGCTGCAGCTGGCATGGCTGAAGTTGACCGAACTTGATGATTTAGAGGAAGTAAAAGTCGTAACAAGGTTTCCGTAGGTGAACCTGCGGAAAGGATCATTACTGATGATCGTCCGCGAGTGACCAACCATGGGCTGCCTTCGGTGTAGCTCGGTCCGCTCGCTTGCTATGTGTCAGAATTTGTTGAAAGCCAACTCGTTCGTTGTACACTTTGAATGGGTGACCATCACTGTGTCTCCGTGCCGAGCTAGATCTCCCCTAGCCGTAAGGCACTTGAACGCCCCTTCGACGACGAGTTGCATGTGTGTGGTATGTGTCAGAATCTGGTGAAGCTTTCTGCATGTGATGTGCCTTGTGTGGATCCGTGGCCATTGCATTGTGTCTGGTGCTTAGATACCCAGACACTTAGAACGCTTGCGCGGAAAGCAAACTCGATCGTTGTACACTTTGATGGGTGACCAATCACTGTGTCTCCGTGCCGTGCTAGATCCCCCCTAGCCGTAAGGCACTTTGAACGCCCCTTCGACGACGAGTTACAAGAGTGTGGTATGTGTCAGAATCTGGTGAAGCTTTCTGCATGTGATGTGCCTTGTGTGGATCCGTGGCCATTGCATTGTGTCTGGTGTGTAGGTACCCAGACACTTAGAACGCTTGCGCGGAAAGCAAAACTCGATCGTTGTACACTTTGATGGGCAACCATCACTGTGTCTCCGTGCCGTGCTAGATCTCCCCTAGCCGTAAGGCACTTTTGAACGCCCCTTCGACGACGAGTTACAAGAGTGTGGTATGTGTCATAATCTGGTGAAGCTTTCTGCATGTGATGTGCCTTGTGTGGATCCGTGGCCATTGCATTGTGTCTGGTGTGTAGGTACCCAGACACTAAGCAAACTCGATCGTTGTACACTGTGATGGGCGAGCATCACTGTGTCTCCGTGCCGTGTAAGAGCTCCCCTGGCCATCAGGCACTTGAAAGGTCCTTCGACGACGAGTTACAATAGTGGTGTGTTTAGATACGTCAGGTGATGGTATCTACAGTTGTGCAATACGTATCCGGCCACGGCACGGAAACGAACGGGAACTGTGGTGCAGACATACAAAGAGTTAGCCTATTAGTCATTAACTCTAAGGACGGGGCCATGGGGCGGTACGCAAAGGATACGGATGGAGCGAGTATGCAGGCCCAATACTCAATAGCTCGATCCGATCCATGCACATGAGTGACTGCGGCGCCAGGTTAACCAATGTGCTAGATTCTATTTGGCCAGTAGAATCTTGTGTCTTATGCGATTTGATACCAAGACACCAGAACGAAAGTTAGTTGAAGAGTTATTAAACTCTTATGAAGTATGGTTGTGCAATCACAACTT